>NW_026689715.1:0-22500 GCF_943734765.1 Anopheles ziemanni | reverse complement strand
ATGTACTTCGGGTATCGCCTGTTGTCCGAGACCACTTGCATGGTTAGCAAGCGTTGTGGTCTAATGGCCCTACCGGGCAAACACTTTGGGTTCGCGAGGACTTAGAGTGCTGGTAGTGGTTGGCGGACCCAACACTCTGGGTACCTCCGGGTACTTGGGGTTGGTTGAGGACTTGGTGAACAAACACTTGTTGTACACTCTCCGGATGTACTTCGGGTGTCACCTGTTGTCCGAGACCACTTGCATGGTTAGCAAGCGTTGTGGTCTAATGGCCCTACCGGGCAAACACTTTATGTTCGCGAGGACTTGGAGTGCTGGTAGTGGTTGGCGGACCCAACACTCTGGGTACCTCCGGGTACTTGGGGTTGGTTGAGAACTTGGTGAAGATACCCCTGTCACCTTGTTCGAGGCCACTTGCATGGTCGCAAGCGTTGTGATACAATGGCCCTACCGGGCAAACACTTTGGGTTCGAAAGGACTTGGAGTGCCGGGACGGGTTGGCGGATCCAACACTCTGGGTACCTCCGGGTACTTGGGGTTGGTTGAGGACTTGGTGAGCAAACACTTGATATACGTTCTTCGGATGTACTTCGGGTGTCACCTGTTGTCCGAGGCCACTTGCATGGTCAACGGTTGAGGTGGTGATGGCGGGTCGGTGCTGTAGGGTGCCGGCCTGTTGGCTGCCTTGGCCGGGTTGGTTGGTTAACACTTGATTGGGCTTGCACCCGAGGGTAATGGCACTTGAAGGTGGGTACTGGCCGGCTGACCTGGTGTGATGGTTGGTTGGTGAACACTTGGCGGTACTTGCACTTGGCTGTGCTTGAACTTGAAGGTGGGATCCGGCTGGCCTAGGCCATTGGTGGTTGGTTGGTGGGTTAGCCCTTAGCTGGGCTGGCTGGCTGGCTGGCCATCGGTGGTGTGGTGTGGTGTGGTGTGTGGAGTCGAGCGTCGCGCGCCGTTGCCTTCTTCGGAGTGTTGTTGGTACGTAAGTGCTTGCAGTGCAAAGAGGTTGGTGATGGAGTGACATTGCCTTCACCATGGAGTTGCGGGTACTTAGGTACTTGCAAGGAGATGGTGGTATGGTGGTGTTGCGTGTGTGGTGTTCGATTAGAAAGATATAATTTCTAAGTCCGGATTAGTGCTGTCAGTGGGGCCGCCGCTAACAGGTCCTGCACGGCCACCGTGGGGCTTGACTTGGCGCTATTCCGGACTTGGGGCGATCACGATGTCCCCGTGCGGGACTTAGAAGATGGAAGAACACAAGTACCCTTATCCCATGACTTGTGAGCGATTGGCATACGTTACCACATGAAGAGAAAAATTGGCTAAGTCCCGGATCCATATTATTTGAACAGAAAAATCGGCTAAGTCCCGGATCCATATTTATGAAGGGAAAAATCGGCTAAGTCCCGGATCCATATTATATGAAGAGAAAAATCGGCTAAGTCCCGGATCCATATTATATGAAGAGAAAAATCGGCTAAGTCCAGGATCCATATATAATAACCTAATAATCGGATAAGTCCAGGATCCATATTATATGAAGAGAAAAATCGGCTAAGTCCAGGATCCATATATAATAACCTTATAATCGGCTAAGTCCAGGATCCATATTATATGATGAGAAAAATCGGCTAAGTCCGAGATTGGGTCTGTCAGAAATACACTATCAAGTTACCACACAATCAAGCAAGATGGCCATATGATGGATCCATATGATATGAAGAGAAAAATCGGCTAAGTCCGAGATTGGGTCGGTCGGAAATACACTATCAAGTTACCACACAAGCAAGCAAGATGGCCTAGTGATGGATCCATATAATATGAAGAGAAAAATCGGCTAAGTCCCAGATTGGGTCTGTCTGAAATACACTTCCAAGTTACCACACAAGCAAGCAAGATGGCCTAGTGATGGATCCATATGATATGAAGAGAAAAATCGGCTAAGTCCGAGATTGGGTCTGTCAGAAATACACTATCAAGTTACCACACAAGCAAGCAAGATGGCCTAAGGATGGATCCATATGATATGAAGAGAAAAATCGGCTAAGTCCGAGATTGGGTCTGTCAGAAATACACTATCAAGTTACCACACAAGCAAGCAACATGGCCTAGTGATGGATCCATATAATATGAAGAGAAAAATCGGCTAAGTCCGAGATTGGGTCTGTCAGAAATACACTTCCAAGTTACTACACAAGCAAGCAAGATGGCCTAGTGATGGATCCATATGATATGAAGAGAAAAATCGGCTAAGTCCGAGATTGGGTCTGTCAGACATACACTATCAAGTTACCACACAAGCAAGCAAGATGGCCTAGTGATGGATCCATATAATATGAAGAGAAAAATCGGCTAAGTCCGAGATTGGGTCTGTCAGAAATACACTTCCAAGTTACCACACAAGCAAGCAAGATGGCCTAGTGATGGATCCATATAATATGAAGAGAAAAATCGGCTAAGTCCCAGATTGGGTCTGTCTGAAATACACTTCCAAGTTACCACACAAGCAAGCAAGATGGCCTAGTGATGGATCCATATGATATGAAGAGAAAAATCGGCTAAGTCCGAGATTGGGTCTGTCAGAAATACACTATCAAGTTACCACACAAGCAAGCAAGATGGCCTAAGGATGGATCCATATGATATGAAGAGAAAAATCGGCTAAGTCCGAGATTGGGTCTGTCAGAAATACACTATCAAGTTACCACACAAGCAAGCAACATGGCCTAGTGATGGATCCATATAATATGAAGAGAAAAATCGGCTAAGTCCGAGATTGGGTCTGTCAGAAATACACTTCCAAGTTACCACACAAGCAAGCAAGATGGCCTAGTGATGGATCCATATGATATGAAGAGAAAAATCGGCTAAGTCCGAGATTGGGTCTGTCAGACATACACTATCAAGTTACCACACAAGCAAGCAAGATGGCCTAGTGATGGATCCATATAATATGAAGAGAAAAATCGGCTAAGTCCGAGATTGGGTCTGTCAGAAATACACTTCCAAGTTACCACACAAGCAAGCAAGATGGCCTACTGATGGATCCATATGATATGAAGAGAAAAATCGGCTAAGTCCGAGATTGGGTCTGTCAGACATACACTATCAAGTTACCACACAAGCAAGCAAGATGGCCTAGTGATGGATCCATATAATATGAAGAGAAAAATCGGCTAAGTCCCAGATTGGGTCTGTCAGAAATACACTTCAAAGTTACCACACAAGCAAGCAAGATGGCCTAAGGATGGATCCATATAATATGAAGAGAAAAATCGGCTAAGTCCGAGATTGGGTCTGTCAGAAATACACTTCCAAGTTACCACACAAGCAAGCAAGATGGCCTTTTGATGGATCCATATGATATGAAGAGAAAAATCGGCTAAGTCCCAGATTGGGTCTGTCAGAAATACACTATCAAGTTACCACACAAGCAAGCAAGATGGCCTAGTGATGGATCCATATAATATGAAGAGAAAAATCGGCTAAGTCCGAGATTGGGTCGGTCGGAAATACACTATCAAGTTACCACACAAGTAAGCAAGATGGCCTAAGGATGGAACCATATAATATGAAGAGAAAAATCGGCTAAGTCCCAGATTGGGTCTGTCAGAAATACACTTCCAAGTTACCACACAAGCAAGCAAGATGGCCAAGTGAAGGATCCATATGACATGAAGAGAAAAATCGGCTAAGTCCCAGATTGGGTCTGTCAGAAATACACTTCCAAGTTACCACACAAGCAAGCAAGATGGCCTAGTGATGGATCCATATGATATGAAGAGAAAAATCGGCTAAGTCCCAGATTGGGTCTGTCAGAAATACACTTCCAAGTTACCACACAAGCAAGCAAGATTGCCTAGTGATGGATCCATATGATATGAAGAGAAAAATCGGCTAAGTCCCAGATTGGGTCTGTCAGACATACACTATCAAGTTACCACACAAGCAAGCAAGATGGCCTAATGATGGATCCATATGATATGAAGAGAAAAATCGGCTAAGTGCAAGATTGGGTCTGTCAGAAATACACTATCAAGTTACCACATGAGCAAGCAAGTTACCACATGAAGAGAAAGCCGGCAAAGTCCGGGAATGTTACCACATGAACTGGAAAATGGGCAAAAACCTACCTTCACAGGGAACGTGAATAACTAAGGCTGTAGACATCGGATCGACAAGCCAAAGACTGATATGGAAAGGAAATGAGTAGTACTAGCTTTCCTGAGAGTTGCAGAGCTTAGACTGCATATGAACGGAAGTTATTGAGCGTCAAAGTCAGAAAAGTTGCCCGAAGGAACACAAGTTCCAACTTAGAGCATGAATACCGCCTAGACGGTAAGAGGTACGGCCAGGCTGAGGAATAAGGAAATGTTGGCCAACATGTTCCCTAACTATCCCCCGAAGACCGCAAAGCAATCCAACATCAACCAAGAAAGTTATAGCCCGATCAAGGAAACACCTACTTTGCACCGATATTGCACCAAATATATGTACCAAGCACCTTCGGTTGCATACCCTGCAGGGGCTTACCATAGTAGGCCATGGAAGACCGATATACCGAACATAATCTCTTTCTATCTCCTCGGGTGTTGGAGATAGCGCTTTGCGGTAAAAGAACGAAAGTTAGACCATATCTTGGTGCATCTTTTTGCCCGAGAACACAAGACCCTATCTACCAAGGCAAGAAAGTTGTGTGGGGACAAAATGTCCATAAGTGCCCAAAGTGGCACACTTGAACCATATATTCGAGAAAAACACAAGTGTGGGCCCGAGCTAGCGAGTTGAAATGTTCTGACCGTCAGTAGCCCTAGTTGAGGTGCACTTATCATTATATGAGGCCAACGTGCCAGCTAGTCTCTAAAGGGGCGATATGGGTGTTCCAAGGTTTGTACCCAATTGAGGAAAAAACAGGGTAAGGTACGGTGTACCGCGAATAACTCGGGCTATAGATGTCCGATCGATGAGTTTGGCATATGTATGGAAAGGTCTCGACGAGACCTAACTACCCTGAAAGTATGAAGGCAAAGACTTGAATGACCGGGAAGTTATTAAGTGCACAAGTGGTAAAGTTGCACCAAAGTCCATGTTACCCGAAGTGGTACATGAACACCCAATATTCGACCAAAACACAAGTTTAGAGACGAGCTAGCGAGCTACATTGTTCAGACCGTCAGTAGCCCGCATCAAGACACGCATTTCATTATATTGAGCCTAGCCGCTAGCTCGACTCGAAGTCGGTCATATGGTTGGTTGATGGTTTGGACCGACCACGTGGTGTACCAAGGTGATGTACTTTTCATGAATTAAAACTCTGGCTGTATGGCACTGAGCGACAAGCTAAGGTGTGATTTGGAATAGTCTTGAGTGGGACTATTTAGGAAAAATGCGAACAAAAAATCACAAAGTCCTTGGGCGAAGCTATTAGCGAAACATAGAGCAAATTGGTACCAAAAACTATGGAAATGGGACTTGAGTCAAAAATAACCGCAAGTTGGAGAAGATATAGCAAGCTTGCGTAGAACAATTATATTTGGTGCATGGTATCACCAACAAAAAAGTATATGGGGCCAAGGTGCTGGCTGGCCTCCAAAGTGGAGATATGGGCGATCCAAAGTTTGTACCCAAGTACGAACAAGTATGGAAAAAACAGGGTAAGGTACCAAGTACCATTAATAACTTCGGCTGTAGATGGCCGAGCGAGGCAAACGGCTCACCGTTGGAAAGGTCTTGGGGAGACCTATCTACCCTGAAAGTTTCATGAGGCTGAGTTGAAATACCACGGAGATATTAGGTGATGATGGTCCAATTCGGGGACCAAGTCGCAGGAAATGGCACTTGACCAAAATCACCCTTGGAAGGTGAATACCGGCTTACCGGTAAGAGATAGCGACTTAGCGTAGAATATTCATAAGTTGGGCGTGTAGAGACGCAACTTTTATTATATGGGGCCAACCCGGTCAGGGTGCTCCAAGTCGGTCGTTTGGTCGGTTTATGGTTTGGGCCGACCACGTGGTGTACCAAGTTGAGGTACCTTTCATGAATTATAACTCGGTCAGTTTGCCACCGAGCGACAAGCTGCGGTGTGTTTTGGAATGGTCTTGAGTGGGACTATCAAGGAAAAATACCAATCGAAAATCAGCTTGTCCATGGCCGAAGCTATTAGTGAAACATATAGCAAAATGGGTCCAAAAACGAATGAAATGGGAATTGGACCAAGAATAACGGCAAGTTGGAGAAGAGATAGCAAGTTGGCGTAGAACAATTATATTTGGTGCATGGCATGACCAACAAAAAAGTATATGGGGCCAAGGTGCTGGCTGGCCTCCAAAGTGGAGATATGGGCGATCCAAAGTTTGTACCCAAGTACGAACAAGTATGGAAAAAACAGGGTAAGGTACCAAGTACCATTAATAACTTCGGCTGTAGATGGCCGAGCGAGGCAAACGGCTCACTGTTGGAAAGGTCTCGGGGAGACCTATCTACCCTGAAAGTTTCATGAGGCTGAATTGAAAGACCACGGAGATATTAGGTGATGATGGTCGTATTCGGGGACCAAGTCGCAGGAAATGGCACTTGACCAAAATCCCCCTTGGAAGGTGAATACCGGCTTACCGGTAAGAGATAGCGACTTGGCGTAGAATAATCATAAGTTGGGCGTGTAGAGACGCAACTTTCATTATATGGGGCCAACCCGGTCAGGGTGCTCCAAGTCGGTCGTTTGGTCGGTTTATGGTTTGGGCCGACCACGTGGTGTACCAAATTGAGGTACCTTTCATGAATTATAACTCGGTCAGTTTGCCACCGAGCGACAAGTTGCGGTGTGTTTTGGAATGGTCTTGAGTGGAACTATCAAGGAAAAATACAAACAGAAAATCAGCTTGTCCATGGCCGAAGCTATTAGTGAAACATATAGCAAAATGGGTCCAAAAACGAATGAAATGAGACTTGGACCAAGAATAACGGCAAGTTGGAGAAGAGATAGCAAGTTGGCGTAGAACAATTATATTTGGTACATGGTATGACCAACAAAAAAGTATATGGAACCAAGGTGCTGGCTGGCCTCCAAAGTGGAGATATGGTCGATCCAAAGTTTGTACCCAAGTATGACAAAAACTGGTAGAGGTACCTTTCATGAATTACAGCTCAGGCTGTATGGCAATTAGCGGGACGCTCGGCTCTGGTATGGAATAGTCTTGAGTGGGACTATCAAGGAAAAATACGAACAAAAAATCACCATGTCCACGGACGAAGGTATTAGCGAAACTTAGAGCGAAATGGCGACAAAGTCGCTGGAAATGGCCCTTGGACCAAGTATACCGTCAAGGCGGTACGAGATAGCGAGTTGACGTAGAATATTTATAAGTTTGCCTCCACGAGACGAAAGTTTAGTTATATGGGCCAACCCGCTCAGGGTTGTCCAAGTCGGTCATATGGCTGATCGAAATTTTCGACCAAGTACTGAGAAAACAGGGTAAGGTACCGTGTACCTCGAATAACTTCGGCTGTAGATGTCCGAGCGAGGCGAACGGCATAGCGTTGGAAAGGTCTTGAGGTGCTCTAGGCACTCTTAAAGTATGAGAAAGCTATCTGGAAAACTTGTGGAGATATTAGAGAAACATAGGGCCCAAAAGATACCAAGTCGCAGGAAATGGGCCCTCCAAGAACACCCTAAAATCCCAATTACGGCTAAGTTGCAGGCCAGCTAGCGAAGTGAAATGTTCTAGGCATAACTAGAACACGTTAAGGCGCAACTTTTTGAATCAGAACTTTTTTCGATATCTGGCCCCCAAAGGGGGGATATGGGCGATCCAAGGATTTTTCCAAGTTTCGGTACTTTTTACGGTATCGCTCATAGCTCCGGCTGTATGCAAGCAAATGACAATCTAAGACATGATTTGGAAAGGTATTGAGTAGTACTAACTTACGTTAGAACACAGCGAAGCGCTATCGGTTCATGGCAAGGCCGATATAAGCAGTCAAAGATGAAAAATGTTGACAAAATGAACAAAAATTACCTTGGTACGCGAATAGTGGCCAGGGATGAAGAGGTACGAAGGTGGTGTAGAACAATTATAATTAGAACTGGGTACGCTCTAAAAGTTTGCCGAAGACCGCAAAGCGCTCAGACCCATAGAAAGTGGCCATTTGGGCCGAACAGTGCGTGCAAAGAGGTGAAAATGCAAAAATTGCACTTTTGGGGGCGATTTGCGGGGGGAAGGAGGGGTCGGAGGGCAAAATGTCTCTTGACCAAAAAGTCTTATCTCGTCGAGATCTACAACATTGCCGAAGACCGCAAAGCGCTAGCTCGCAATCGAAAAATCGAGAATTTGAAAATTTTCTAAGTCTTGGGCTCCCTAAGGAAAAGTTTCAAAAATCACGTTTGTCCCCAATTTTGAAGGGGAAGGAGTCGGTTCCGGGGCATGGTGTCTTCGGCAAAAAGTCTTATCTTTTGCGTACTTTCGACTAGTTCAATAAAAAATTTTTGACCCAAAATTTGTTCGGGCGGACCCCTAGGTCGAAAAACCCGAAAAAAGTCGAAAAAAGTCGAAAATGTCGAAAAATGAGAAAACCTCATATTCGGACTCTACACGAGCCCCAGATATTGAAAAGTGAAATCCGCGGTCGATTTGGAACAAAAAATTTACCTAGGCAAAGTTGTATGGAGGTAGGGACCCCTGAGAAAAAAGTTTGGTCCCGAGGCTCCTTGGACCACCCAAGTCCCTAGGTCGGACCAAAATCGGAAAAAATCCGACCAAAGTCGAAAGTGTCGAAAATTTTAAAAAACCCCTTTTGGGGCCCTATGGCCTCCCTAGATAATGAAAAGTGAGGTCCGCGGCCGATCCGGAAGAAAAACTTGACCTAGGCAAACTTGTATGACGGTGGGGACCCAAAAAAATTTCGATGAGTGTAGTTTAGACAGGCCGGAAAATGTATCGGTGGTCCGTATCAAGGACGTCTTTTAGTTCCATGGGGTGGTGGTCGTCGAACAAAGTCGCCTAGGTCGACCACCAGAAAGACCAGTCGTGTTGTAATGGATGTTTTGACCACTTTACTAGGGAAACCTAGTAGGTCGAAGCAAATTTGGGGTTCGAGATGAGTTGGTGAAAGTTGGTCCAACCTAGGTGTGCTTGGTGGAGGTTGACCATGAAAGTAGAGCATGATGGGAATGACCATAACTTTGGTTCTAGATGTCGGATCGGTACACTTTCGGCAGTTTTGGAAAGGTGAAGGCCTGCTCTAGCTATGTTTCCTACCAAGCTGAGCGCCTACTAGTGACCCGGAGGAGGTATTAAGGGTCAAAGGCAAAAAGGGTACCCTAAAGTGCATGTGACCAAGAAAATGGGAAAAACGGTATCGCCTATAGCTCAGGCTGTATGGCTCGGATCGGAAAGCTTGGATATGCGTTGGAAAGGTCTTGACGAGCGCTAGCTATGTGTCCTACCAAGCGAAGCGCTAGGTGTTGAGCAAGTCGGTCATATTAGAGGGGCAAAGGTGAAAAATGGTGGTTTAGAGGCGAAAATTCACCTTATGATCGAAAATAGCGGGCGAACGATAAGAGCTACGAACACGGCGTAGAACAATCATAAGTACGTTACCACAAGACCTAACTTTGGCTAATATAGAGCGAGAAGATCGGAGGTACCCATCAGGGTGATATGGCTGGTTCAAAGTTGGACCAAAACGAGACTTGAGAAATGGGTTGAAACACGGTATCGCGAATAACTCAGGCTGTATGGAACGGATCGACAAGCTAAGATCAGTGTTGGAAAGGTCGAACCGAGCGCTAACTATAATCCCAAACAACCGAAGCGCTAAGTGTTGAGCAAAACTGAGTTATTAAGCGACAAAGTGGAAAAATAATACCAAAATTTCCAAAAATCACACAAGACCAAGAATACCGAGCAGGCGGTAAGAGATAGCGGGTTGACGTAGAATACTTATAAGTTTGCCTCTACAAGACCTAAAAGTCGTCCATAGACAGCGAGAAGATCGGACCACTCTGGAAGGGTGATACGAGTGGTCAAAAATTGGCAAAAATGAAACATGGCTAAAATGGATTTGACTTGTGCACCGTATAGCTCCGGCTGTATGGCATGATTGTTAAGCTAGGATATGTTTTGGAAAGGTAACACCCAGCGCTAGATACGACTAGAAGAAAGCAAAGCGCTAACTAGCATGATTTGGAAGTTATTAAGTGTCAAAGTCGAAAAATGTTACCAAAATTGAAACTCGAGTACATTGGGCCAAAAAGTACAAGTTGTGAAATTTGGACTTACGAGTAAAATACCGAGCAGGCGGTAAGAGATAGAGACTTGGTGTAGAACAATTATATGTTGGGCATGTTATAACCTATATTTGGCCCGAACATAGTGACGAGATCGGTGGTACCCAAAAGGGTGGTACAGGTGTTAGATGGTTTTCCCAGAGCATAAGCTCCACATGATATGGAAAACGGGAAACATCATAACTTCGGCTGTATGGCATGGAATGGAACGAACAAGGTATCGATGAAAGAGAAAAGGTAGCGCTAACTATAATTCCTACCAAGCAAAGCGCTAGCATGTGACCGTTCGGGTGTTATTGTGAGTCAAAGTCAGAAATTGTTACCACGAGAGGCGAAAATCCGACTAAGTCCATGAATACCGGGCTGGCGGTAAGAGATACGGCTTGGCCGTAGAACATTTATAAGTTGGCCAATACAAGACCTAAGTTTCGTCCATAGACGACAAGAAGATCGAAGATACGTGAAGGTGAGATATGGGCGTCCCAAAGTGGGCCTTTGAAAAAGTGACAAACTTCCCTTATAACAGCATACACCAAATATCTCTGGCTCTATGGCACCGAATAAGAAGTTGAGGTCAGCGATAGAAAGGTGATAGTCAGCGCTAAATATCATACGAACAGAGTGAAGCGCTAAAGGGAAAGGATCTTGGTGATATAAGGTGACAAAGTCGAGAAAAGTTGCCTCAAAATCATGAAAAATGTGAAAAAATGGCTAAGTCCCCGGGTGCCTTAAGGGCAGGTTGATCGAATGTACCGAGCTGGCGGTACGAGATAGAGACTTGGTGTAGAACAATTATATGTTTGGCATGGCAAGACCTACATTTGGTCAATACAAAGTGAGAAGATCAAAGAAACCCGTAAGGGTGATATTGGTGTCCAAAGGTAAAAAGCACTAAGTCTTGGGAAACTTATATGAAGAAAAAGGACCCTGATGGGTCATATAGGATGGATCGAAAAATCGGCTAAAGTCCCAAAATGGGGATGTCAGAACTACACTCAAATGTTACCACACACCAAGCAAGGCAAACTTATATGAAGCAAAGGACCTGATGGGTCATATAGGATGGATCGAAAAATCGGCTAAGTCCCAAAATGGGATGTCAGAACTACACTCAAATGTTACCACACCAAGCAAGGCAAACTTATATGAAGGAAAGGACCCTGATGGGTCATATGGTATTTACGAAAAATCGGCTAAGTCCCAAAATGGGGATGTCAGAACTACACTCATGTGTTACCACACCAAGCAAGGCAAACTTATATGAAGGAAAGGACCCTGATGGGTCATATGGTATTTTACGAAAATCGGCTAAGTCCCAAAATGGGGATGTCAGAACTACACTCAAATGTTACCACACCAAGCAAGGCAAACTTATATGAAGCAAAGGACCCTGATGGGTCATATGGTATTTTACGAAAAATCGGCTAAGTCCCAAAATGGGGATGTCAGAACTACACTAAAATGTTACCACACCAAGCAAGGCAAACTTATATGAAGGCAAGGAACCTGATGGGTCATATGTATTTTACGAAAAAATCGGCTAAGTCCCAAAATGATGATGTCAGAACTACACTAAAAGGTTACCACACCAAGCAAGGCAAACTTATATGAAGGCAAGGACCCTGATGGGTCATATGGTATTTTACGAAAAATCGGCTAAGTCCCAAAATGGGGGATGTCAGAAACTACACTCAAATGTTACCACACCAAGCAAGGCAAACTTATATGAAGGCAAGGACCCTGATGGGTCATATGGTATTTTACGAAAAAATCGGCTAAGTCCCAAAATGGGGGATGTCAGAACTACACTCAAATGTTACCACACCAAGCAAGGCAAACTTATATGAAGCAAAGGACCCTGATGGGTCATATGGTATTTTACGAAAAATCGGCTAAGTCCCAAAATGATGATGTCAGAACTACACTAAAAGGTTACCACACCAAGCAAGGCAAACTTATATGAAGGCAAGGACCCTGATGGGTCATATGGTATTTTACGAAAAATCGCTAAGTCCCAAAATGGGGATGTCAGAACTACACTCAAATGTTACCACACCAAGCAAGGCAAACTTATATGAAGGCAAGGACCCTGATGGGTCATATGGTATTTTACGAAAAATCGGCTAAGTCCCAAAATGATGATGTCAGAACTACACTCAAATGTTACCACACCAAGCAAGGCAAACTTATATGAAGGCAAGGACCATTATGGGTCATATGGCATTTTACGAAAAATCGGCTAAGTCCCAAAATGAGGATGTCAGAACTACACTCAAATGTTACCACACCAAGCAAGGCAAACTTATATGAAGCAAAGGACCCTGATGGGTCATATGGTATTTTACGAAAAATCGGCTAAGTCCCAAAATGATGATGTCAGAACTACACTCAAATGTTACCACACCAAGCAAGGCAAACTTATATGAAGGCAAGGACCCTGATGGGTCATATGGTATTTTACGAAAAATCGGCTAAGTCCCAAAATGGGGATGTCAGAACTACACTCAAATGTTACCACACCAAGCAAGGCAAACTTATATGAAGCAAAGGACCCTGATGGGTCATATGGTATTTTACGAAAAATCGGCTAAGTCCCAAAATGATGATGTCAGAACTACACTCAAATGTTACCACACCAAGCAAGGCAAACTTATATGAAGGAAAGGACCCATATGACCCATATGGGTCATATGGTATTTTACGAAAAATCGGCTAAGTCCCAAAATGAGGATGTCAGAACTACACTAAAAAAGTTACCACACCAAGCAAGGCAAAGTACCTAGGTGAACCCTAGGAAGAAACACGGACCAAGTCAGATGGCCTAAGTCAAGAGAACAAGTGACCTAGGCAAAAGTTGTATGACGGTGAGGACCCTGAAAAATCTGGTTAGTGTAGTTTAGACAGGGGAGGTTTTTGGGTCGGCTGAACCTCCTTATTTTGGGTTTTGACCTCCTCAAGAAGCTACACCTAGGCAAACTGCCTAGGGTGAAAGTGCGAAGACCAATCGAATAGTAAGACAAGTTTTGACCGATCGCCCTAGGCAAGCTTGTATGAAGAAAGGGACCCTATGGGTCATATGGAAATACATGAAAAATCGGCTAAGTCCCAAAATTGGGATGTCTGAACTACACTAAAAAGTTACCACATCAAGCAAGGCAAAGTACCTAGGTGAACCCTAGGAAGAAACACGGACCAAGTCAGATGGCCTAAGTCAAGAGTGCAAGTGACCTAGGCAAAGTTGTATGACGGTGAGGACCCTGAAAAATCTGGTTAGTGTAGTTTAGACAGGGGAGGTTTTTGGGTCGGCTGAACCTCCTTATTTTGGGTTTTGACCTCCTCAAGAAGCTACACCTAGGCAAACTGCCTAGGGTGAAAGTGCGAAGACCAATCGAATAGTAAGACAAGTTTTGACCGATCGCCCTAGGCAAGCTTGTATGAAGAAAGGGACCCTATGGGTCATATGGAAATACATGAAAAATCGGCTAAGTCCCAAAATTGGGATGTCTGAACTACACTAAAAAGTTACCACATCAAGCAAGGCAAAGTACCTAGGTGAACCCTAGGAAGAAACACGGACCAAGTCAGATGGCCTAAGTCAAGAGTGCAAGTGACCTAGGCAAAGTTGTATGACGGTGAGGACCCTGAAAAATCTGGTTAGTGTAGTTTAGACAGGGGAGGTTTTTGGGTCGGCTGAACCTCCTTATTTTGGGTTTTTGACCTCCTCAAGAAGCTACACCTAGGCAAACTGCCTAGGGTGAAAGTGCGAAGACCAATCGAATAGTAAGACAAGTTTTGACCGATCGCCCTAGGCAAGCTTGTATGAAGAAAGGGACCCTATGGGTCATATGGAAAAAACATGAAAAATCGGCTAAGTCCCAAAATTGGGATGTCTGAACTACACTAAAAAGTTACCACATCAAGCAAGGCAAAGTACCTAGGTGAACCCTAGGAAGAAACACGGACCAAGTCAGATGGCCTAAGTCAAGAGTACAAGTGACCTAGGCAAAGTTGTATGGCGCTGAGGACCCTGAAAAATCGGGTTAGTGTAGTTCAGACAGGGGGAGGTTTCTGGGTCGGCTGAACCTCCTTATTTCGGGTTTTGGCCTCCTCAAGAAGACAGACCTAGGCAAAGTGCCTAGGGTGAAAGTGCGAAGACCAATCGAATAGTAAGACAAGTTTTGACCGATCGCCCTAGGCAAGCTTGTATGAAGAAAGGGACCCTATGGGTCATATGGAAATACATGAAAAATCGGCTAAGTCCCAAAATTGGGATGTCTGAACTACACTAAAAAGTTACCACATCAAGCAAGGCAAAGTACCTAGGTGAACCCTAGGAAGAAACACGGACCAAGTCAGATGGCCTAAGTCAAGAGTACAAGTGACCTAGGCAAAGTTGTATGGCGCTGAGGACCCTGAAAAATCGGGTTAGTGTAGTTCAGACAGGGGAGGTTTCAGGGTCGGCTGGACCTCCTTATTTCGGGTTTTGGCCTCCTCAAGAAGACAGACCTAGGCGAATTGCCTAGGGTGAAACTGCGAAGACCAATCGAATAGTAAGACAAGTTTTGACCGATCGCCCTAGGCAAGCTTGTATGAAGAAAGGGACCCTTAGGGTCATATGGAAATTCATGAAAAATCGGCTAAGTCCCAAAATTGGGATGTCAGAACTACACTAAAAAGTTACCACATCAAGCAAGGCAAAGTACCTAGGTGAACCCTAGGAAGAAACACGGACCAAGTCAGATGGCCTAAGTCAAGAGTATAAGTGACCTAGGCAAAGTTGTATGGCGCTGAGGACCCTGAAAAATCGGGTTAGTGTAGTTAAGACAGGGGAGGTTTCAGGGTCGGCCAGACCTCCTTATTTCGGGTTTTGGCCTCCTCAAGAAGACAGACCTAGGCGAACTGCCTAGGGTGAAAGTGCGAAGACCAATCGAATAGTAAGACAAGTTTTGACCGATCGCCCTAGGCAAGCTTGTATGAAGAAAGGGACCCTACGGGTCATATGGAAATACATGAAAAATCGGCTAAGTCCCAAAATTGGGATGTCAGAACTACACTATAAAGTTACCACATCAAGCAAGGCAGACTTGTATGAAGAACGGGACCCTGGTGAAAGTAGCAAATATCCCAAACCGAACATGAATATTATACACACAAGAGTACGAACATAAAGGAACACGGACCAAGGGTACCGAGAGAATCGGTACTATAGAACCCTCGTGGTTCTACACAAAGACTTTATGTTAGGGGTTCAAGCCCCATAGTACTCAAACGGTGACAGTAGCAAATATCCCAAAACGAACGTGAATCTTATTCACAAGAGTACGAACATAAAGGAACACGGACCAAGCGTACCGAGAGAATCGGTACTATAGAGCCCTCGTGGTTCTACACAAAGACTTTATGTTCGGGGTTCACACCCCAAATCGAACGTGGAATTTACTTTCTGATGGTCATGCGGTCGTCCAAAGGGGTCTAGTATCCTGGGATGACAAGCATCACGGGCACAGCTCGTATCAAAACAGTCGAAGAGGCCCGCGAAAGCTTGCTTTCCATGGCTATGCGATGCACAAATTGAGTTTACTCACCGTAGTATAAAACGAACGAACCGAACCTATCCGAGTAGGGATAATGGGCGCAGTAACATACTTCTGTGACCCAGCGAGAGTTGAACGAGGTGACATGAACTGTCAGTGGCTTATATCAGATGGGATACATACATGAGATTGCTTTCAAATCTACACTCGAAAACCTAACCAAGTAAAAGCGAACGTGGGGAGGATTCGAAACTGGTAACGAAATCTTAAGCTGGAAAGAGTCATCACTATGGATACATATTATGCGAAACAATCAAGTGCTCATTACTGATCCAAAACCGAAGAGCACTAGTGAACACCTTAATCTCACCCTAGTTCACATCCAAGTGATCGACCACGTGTGTGAAGCAAAGACCAATCGAATTCTCAATGGACCGAACACTATGAACAAATGGCCAAAAACGTTATAACTATCCAAACATACTACTATCTAGCGAAAGTCATCACGATGGAACCATACCATGATCTTTAACCTATAGCGCTCACCATATTCCTACCAGAGTGCAAGTGAACAGATTGCCCACCCCTTTACCCAGTTCACAACCACGTGTCGACTAACATACCGAGGTTACCACAAGTCAAAGTTATACGTTTACAAGCGCAAGACCAATCGAAAACCCCGAAAGCAATCTCGACCCAAAATGTATTATCCGTGAGTGTAGTCGAGTCTCGTACTCGTCATCTGTAATCGTCGGATAGAATATCCAGTACACGGTTGTCTTTCCAAATGAAATCACTTGGCACCCGGACGGGAACTCGCTCTTGGCAAATGGGTGGCAATGGCGCAATCAGGAGCGAGTTCCCGTCCGGGTGCCAAGTGATTGGCAAATGTCTGGGGGAAAGCAACCATATATTGATTTGTCTGTTAGTGTACTGGGTGTTTGAGGTATGTAGTATCCACGCTTGGTTGGGTGTGTCAGAGGACCATGGATGCGTTCACAACCCCCAATTGGGGTACATCGGGAATGATTTTGTGGAACCGATGTGCCCGGCACACACCAAGTTTTGTTGCAAGTTAATAGTGTGCCATGTCCGGGGGGGTTGTGATTAAACTCTGGTGAATTGCGTACTGTGGTGATTGGGGTATGAAAGCCCCGCAGTTGCAATGATCGGACGCGCCTAGCGTGTCCTTTAGTTGATGGTAGGGAAATGAAGGCCCTTGTCAGCTCACCTAAGTATTCATGGAAGTTTGGCATAAGGTCGCTGTGGTAGGGGTATGAAGGCCCCGTCAGCGCATGCACAATCGGGCGCACGTGCGCTTAGCGGAGTCGAATGCCGCTCAAGTGCCTGTCCGGTGCATCGGGTGTGTGTGATACGAGGGCAATGAGGTTCGCACGGGGGCTCGCCTCCCGTGTGCTACCGGACTTGACAACATATAGAACGTGGTGTTTGCTCCTCCGGGTGCAATGGGACAATGAACATTCGAACGCAAAGTCGGAATTCTGGTTGATCCTACCAGTAATATACGCTCGTCTCAAAGGTTAAGCCATGCATGTCTAAGTACAAACAGATTTAATGTGAAACCGCATAAGGCTCAGTATAACAGCTATAATTTACGAGATCATCAACCTAGTTACTTGGATAACTGTGGAAAATCTAGAGCTAATACATGCAACATGCCAGGACCCTCGCGGGAACTGGTGCACTTATTAGTTAAACCAATCGCGGGTTCTCCGTGTCATTGAGTTGAAGTCTGGATACATGATGCTGATCGTATGGTCTCGCACCGACGACAGATCTCGCAAATATCTGCCCCATCAACTATTGATGGTAGTGTAGAGGACTACCATGGTTGTGACGGGAAGCGGGAATCAGGGTTCGATTCCGGAGAGGAGCCTGAGAAATGGCTACCACATCCAAGGAAGGCAGCAGGCGCGTAAATTACCCAATCCCGGGACGGGGAGGTAGTGACGAGAAATAACAATATGAAACTCTTTAATGATGTTTCATAATTGGAATGAGTAGAGCATAAATCCTTCTACGAGGATCAAGTGGAGGGCAAGTCTGGTGCCAGCAGCCGCGGTAATTCCAGCTCCACTAGCGTATATTAAAATTGTTGCGGTTAAAACGTTCGAAGTTGATACTTGTCCAACACAGTCCGGCTCCGCCGACCCGGTCAACCCGTGGTCGGTGGGCCAAGTCGGAATCTGGTTGCGACTCAATGGTGTGGTAGGGGCACCAAGTCTGTGTCATGGTGTGCCCTTCAACGGGTGCAAGTGTAACATAGAGCTCGACCGCTCACGTTTACCTTGAACAAATTAGAGTGCTTAAAGCAGGGTGCCCAAACGCCCTAGAATAATCTTGCATGGAATAATGGAATACGACCTTGGTCTAATCTTCATTGGTTTGTACTCAGACCGGAGGTAATGATTAACAGAAGTAGTTGGGGACACTAGTATTACGGCGCGAGAGGTGAAATTCGTAGACCGTCGTAAGACTAACTAAAGCGAAGGCATTTGTCAAGGATGCTTTCTTTAATCAAGAACGAAAGTTAGAGGATCGAAGGCGATTAGATACCGCCCTAGTTCTAACCGTAAACGATGCCAACTAGCAATTGGGAGACGCTACAACCAGGTGCTCTCAGTAGCTTCCGGGAAACCAAAGTCAGGTTCCGGGGGAAGTATGGTTGCAAAGTTGAAACTTAAAGGAATTGACGGAAGGGCACCACAATGAAATGGAGCTTGCGGTTCAATTTGACTCAACACGGGAAAACTTACCAGGTCCGAACTTATGGAGGTGAGACAGATTAATAGCTCTTTCTCAAATTTAAGGGTAGTGGTGCATGGCCGTTCTTAGTTCGTGGATTGATTTGTCTGGTTAATTCCGATAACGAACGTGACTCACATATGCTAACTAGAACGCAGTCAGCGTTAATGCGTCGATGCCGATTGGAACGGGTTAGGACTTTCGGTGGAGTATGACCTGACACCTTCGCTGTTCGTGTGCGCAAGTGGCACTTACGGTACCGCTGCTTAGCAGGACAATTTGTGTTTAGCAAAATGAGATCGAGCGATAACAGGTCCGTGATGCCCTTAGATGTTCTGGGCTACACGCGTGCTACAATGTGGGTAGCAGCGTGTCTCCTATTCCGAGAGGAACGGGAAATCACTCAAATACTCACTTAGTAGGGATTATGGATTGCAATGGTCCATATGAACTCGGAACTTCTAGTAAGTGCTGGTCATCAGCCAGCGGTTGAATACGTCCCTGCCCTTTGTACACACCGCCCGTCGCTACTACCGATGGATTATTTAGTGAGGTCTTTGGAGATGATCGTTCGCTGGATCCTCGTGAACCGCGTCTGCTTTATCGAAGTTGACCGAACTTGATGATTTAGAGGAAGTAAAAGTCGTAACAAGGTTTCCGTAGGTGAACCTGCGGAAGGATCATTAGTGGCCAAGTGATCCTTCCAGAAGTCCGAACCTGCGGGTTGAGACTTCGGCACAAGTTGCCATATGATAATTGACGAAACACTATAGAAGTCCGAACCTGCGGGTTGAGACTTCGGCACAAGTTGCCATATGAAAGATGACGAAACACTAACAAGTCCGAACCTGCGGGTTGAGACTTCGGCACAAGTTGCCATATGATAATTGACGAAACACTATAGAAGTCCGAACCTGCGGGTTGAGACTTCGGCACAAGTTGCCATATGATAATTGACGAAACACTATAGAAGTCCGAACCTGCGGGTTGAGACTTAGGCACAAGTTGCCTTATATATAACTTCGAACAAATACACAAGTCCGAACCTGCGGGTTGAGACTTAGGCACAAGTTGCCATATGATAGTTGACGAAACACGTTAGAAGTCCGAACCTGCGGGTTGAGACTTCGGCACAAGTTGCCTTATACATACAATGGCCAAATAAACAGAAGTCCGAACCTGCGGGTTGAGACTTAGGCACAAGTTGCCATATTATATTCGATCAAACACTAAGTAGTCCGAACCTGCGGGTTGAGACTCAAGACCGTAACAAGATGTCACTATACAAGTCCGAACCTAAGGGTTGAGACTTAATGCGATCTAGATACCAAGTTGACATCCAATACCTGTTGAGCAAAACCAAAGATTCCCTGTTCTCGAATGATTACACTATATAACAGGGAATCATGAAGAAATCAAGCAAGCGTGAAACAAAGGCATCACCTTGGGCATGCTCGATAGCCCAACCACATGACCTTAACCTAAGAGAGCATGCAAACCACATGATACCTATAAACGATTAACCCGCCCTAGTTCAATCGTTCACCAAGTGATGACTTCAGTATGGCTAAGAGAAAAACTTTTGAATGGGAAAAACTCTAAGTCCGAACCTCCGGGTTGAGACTTCCGCGTCGGAGGTGGGCGCACCTCCTATCCGAAAGATGGTGAATCAGGGGTGTTCGATCAGCAATGGTCGGATGCCCCGTCGTAGTCCAACTATGACAATCAAAGTCAAGACCTCCGGGTTGAGACTTTCCGCGTCGGTGGTGTCGCGCACCGCCTATCCGAAAGATGGTGTAACAGGGGTGTTCGATCAGCAATGGTCGGATGCCCCGTCATAGTCCAACTATGACAACCAAAGTCAAGACCTCCGGGTTGAGACTTTCCGCGTCCGGAGGTACGCGTACCGCCTACCCGAAAGATGGTGTGCTTCTGGGGTATTCGATGAGTCGGATACCCCGTCGTAGTCCAACTATGACAATACAAAGTCAAGACCTCCGGGTTGAGACTTCCGCGTCGGAGGTGCGCGCACCGCCTACCCGAAAGATGATGAATCAGGGGTGTTCGATCAGCAATGGTCGGATGCCCCGTCGTAGTCCAACTATGACAATCAAAGTCAAGACCTCCGGGTTGAGACTTCCGCGTCCGGAGGTACGCGTACCGCCTACCCGAAAGATGGTGTGCTTCTGGGGTATTCGATGAGTCGGATACCCCGTCGTAGTCCAACTATGACAATCCAAGTCAAGACCTCCGGGTTGAGACTTCCGCGTCCGGAGGTACGCGTACCGCCTACCCGAAAGATGGTGAATCAGGGGTGTTCGATCAGCAATGGTCGGATGCCCCGTCGTAGTCCAACTATGACAATCAAAGTCAAGACCTCCGGGTTGAGACTTCCGCGTCCGGAGGTACGCGTACCGCCTACCCGAAAGATAGTGAATCAGGGGTGTTCGATCAGCAATGGTCGGATGCCCCGTCGTAGTCCAACTATGACAATCAAAGTCAAGACCTCCGGGTTGAGACTTTCTAAGAGGGTACAAGCATAAAAGGAACACGGACCAAGCCGTACCGAGAGAATCGGTACTAGAGCCCTTGTGGTTCTACATTGAGAGAGCCCTCGTGGTTCTCATTAGGGGCTTTATGCAAGAAGTACTCAATACTGTGGTGTGAAGTATAAAGTATAGAGTCCTCCACTGGTCCACGCTGCTCCGGCGGTCCTGGGTAAGATAGTTAGTTCTAGCTTGCCCTATGTGGAAGAGGACTCAATACCCTACCTGTTGAGCTTGAAACAAAGTCATCACTTGGGCATGCTCATATTGCCATACACAATTACATTATATTCGAATGAGCATGCAAGCGACCCTATATAGACCGAACCAAAACGATAGATACCGCCGTAGTTCACCCCCACCAAGTGATGACTTCAGTATGGCTAGTGTGTGAAGTATAAAGTATAGTCCTCATCTGGTCCACGCTGCTTTGCAGTCCTGGGTAAGATAGTTAATTCTAGCTTGCCCTATGTGGAAGAGGACACAATACTTAATACTTAGAGTACAAGCATAAAGGAACACGGACCAAGCCGTACCGAGAGAATCGGTACTAGAGCCCTCGCGGTTCTACATTGTGAGCCCTCGTGGTTCAAACTAGATACTTTATGCAAGGCGTACTCAAAACTGTGGTGTGAAGTATAAAGTATAGTCCTCATCTGGTCCACGCTGCTTCGGCGGTCCTGGGTAAGATAGTTAATTTTAGCTTGCCCTATGTGGAAGAGGACACAATACTTAATACTGTGGTGTAATGGACAAGGTATAGTCCTCCACTGGTCCACGCTGCTCCGGCGGTCCTGGGTAAGATAGTTCATTCTAGCTTGCCCTATGTGGAAGAGGACTCAATACCCTACCTGTTGAGCTTGAAACAAAGTCATCACTTGGGCATGCTCATATTGCCATACAATATTCCATTATCTACTAATGAGCATGCAGCTATATGATTATAACCTGTAAACGATTACCCCGCCGTAGTTCAGCGCTTCAACCAAGTGAAGACTTCAGTATGGCTAGTGTGTGAAGTATAAAGTATAGTCCTCCCCTGGTCCACACTGCTTCGGCGGTCCTGGGTAAGATAGTTAGTTCTAGCTTGCCCTATGGTGGAAGAGGACACCATACTTAATACTGTGGTGTAATGAACAAAGTATAGTCCTCCACTGGTCCACGCTGCTTTGCAGTCCTGGGTAAGATAGTTAATTCTAGCTTGCCCTATGTGGAAGAGGGCATACAAGACAAAGTATAGTTCTCCCCTGGTCCACGCTGCTTCGGCGGTCCTGGGTAAGATAGTTAATTCTAGCTTGCCCTATGTGGAAGAGAGCATACATGAACCAAGAACGAAGGTTATGATCGAGGAATGATTCGACAA
>NW_026689714.1:42500-67500 GCF_943734765.1 Anopheles ziemanni | reverse complement strand
AGCAAGCGTTGTGGTCTAATGGCCCTACCGGGCAAACACTTTATGTTCGCGAGGACTTGGAGTGCTGGTAGTGGTTGGCGGACCCAACACTCTGGGTACCTCCGGGTACTTGGGGTTGGTTGAGGACTTGGTGAAGATACCCCTGTCACCTTGTTCGAGGCCACTTGCATGGTCGCAAGCGTTGTGATACAATGGCCCTACCGGGCAAACACTTTGGGTTCGCAAGGACTTGGAGTGCCGGGACGGGTTTGCGGATCCAACACTCTGGGTACCTCCGGGTACTTGGGGTTGGTTGAGGACTTGGTGAACAAACACTTGATATACACTCTCCGGGTGTACTTCGGGTGTCACCTGTTGTCCGAGGCCACTTGCATGGTTAGCAAGCGTTGTGGTCTAATGGCCCTACCGGGCAAACACTTTGGGTTCGCGAGGACTTGGAGTGCTGGTAGTGGTTGGCGGATCCAACACTCTGGGTACCTCCGGGTACTTGGGGTTGGTTGAGGACTTGGTGAGCAAACACTTGATATACGTTCTTCGGATGTACTTCGGGTGTCACCTGTTGTCCGAGGCCACTTGCATGGTCAACGGTTGAGGTGGTAATGGCGGATCGGTGCTGTAGGGTGCCGGCCTGTTGGCTGCCTTGGCCGGGTTGGTTGGTTAACACTTGATTGAGCTTGCGCCCGAGGGTAATGGCACTTGAAGGTGGGTACCGGCCAACTGACCTGGTGTGTTGGTTGGTTGGTGAACACTTGGCGGTACTTGCACTTGGCTGTGCTTGGACTTGAAGGTGGGATCTGGCTGGCCTAGGCCATTGGTGGTTGGTTGGTTGGTTAGTCTTTAGCTGGGCTGGCTGGCTGGCTGGCCATCGGTGGTGTGGTGTGGTGTGGTGTGTGGAGTCGAGCATCGCGCGCCGTTGCCTTCTTCGGAGTGTTGTGGGTACGCAAGTGCTTGCAGTGCAAAGAGGTTGGTGATGGAGTGACATTGCCTTCACCATGGAGTTGCGGGTACTTAGGTACTTGCAAGGAGATGGTGGTATGGTGGTGTTGCGTGTGTGGTGTTCGATTAGAAAGATATAATTTCTAAGTCCGGATTAGTGCTGTCAGTGGGGCCGCCGCTAACAGGTCCTGCACGGCCACCGTGGGGCTTGACTTGGCGCTATTCCGGACTTGGGGCGATCACGATGTCCCCGTGCGGGACTTAGAAGATGGAAGAACACAAGTACCCTTATCCCATGACTTGTGAGCGATTGGCATACGTTACCACATGAAGAGAAAAATTGGCTAAGTCCCGGATCCATATTATATGAAGAGAAAAATCGGCTAAGTCCCGGATCCATATTATATGAAGAGAAAAATTGGCTAAGTCCCGGATCCATATTATATGAAGAGAAATATCGGCTAAGTCCAGGATCCATATATAATAACCTAATAATCGGCTAAGTCCCGGATCCATATTATATGAAGAGAAAAATCGGCTAAGTCCAGGATCCATATATAATAACCTAATAATCGGCTAAGTCCAGGATCCATATATAATAACCTAATAACAGGCTAAGTCCAGGATCCATATTATATGAAGAGAAAAATCGGCTAAGTCCGAGATTGGGTCTGTCAGACATACACTTTCAAGATACCACACAAGCAAGCAAGATGGCCTAGTGATGGAACCATATAATATGAAGAGAAAAATCGGCTAAGTCCGAGATTGGGTCTGTCGGAAATACACTATCAAGTTACCACACAAGCAAGCAAGATGGCCTAATGATGGATCCATATGATATGAAGAGAAAAATCGGCTAAGTCCAGGATCCATATAATATGAAGAGAAAAATCGGCTAAGTCCCAGATTGGGTCTGTCAGAAATACACTTCCAAGTTACCACACAAGCAAGCAAGATGGCCTAGTGATGGATCCATATGATATGAAGAGAAAAATCGGCTAAGTCCAGGATCCATATAATATGAAGAGAAAAATCGGCTAAGTCCCAGATTGGGTCTGTCAGAAATACACTTCCAAGTTACCACACAAGCAAGCAAGATGGCCTAGTGATGGATCCATATGATATGAAGAGAAAAATCGGCTAAGTCCCAGATTGGGTCTGTCAGAAATACACTTCCAAGTTACCACACAAGCAAGCAAGATGGCCTAGTGATGGATCCATATGATATGAAGAGAAAAATCGGCTAAGTCCAGGATCCATATAATATGAAGAGAAAAATCGGCTAAGTCCCAGATTGGGTCTGTCAGAAATACACTTCCAAGTTACCACACAAGCAAGCAAGATGGCCTAGTGATGGATCCATATGATATGAAGAGAAAAATCGGCTAAGTCCAGGATCCATATAATATGAAGAGAAAAATCGGCTAAGTCCCAGATTGGGTCTGTCAGAAATACACTTCCAAGTTACCACACAAGCAAGCAAGATGGCCTAGTGATGGATCCATATGATATGAAGAGAAAAATCGGCTAAGTCCAGGATCCATATAATATGAAGAGAAAAATCGGCTAAGTCCCAGATTGGGTCTGTCAGAAATACACTTCCAAGTTACCACACAAGCAAGCAAGATGGCCTAGTGATGGATCCATATGATATGAAGAGAAAAATCGGCTAAGTCCCAGATTGGGTCTGTCAGACATACACTATCAAGTTACCACACAAGCAAGCAAGATGGCCTAGTGATGGATCCATATGATATGAAGAGAAAAATCGGCTAAGTCCCAGATTGGGTCTGTCAGAAATACACTTCCAAGTTACCACATGAGCAAGCAAGATGGCCTAGTGATGGATCCATATAATATGCAGAGAAAAATCGGCTAAGTCCCAGATTGGGTCTGTCAGAAATACACTTCCAAGTTACCACATGAGCAAGCAAGTTACCACATGAAGAGAAAGCCGGCAAAGTCTGCGAATGTTACCACATGAACTGGAAAATGGGCAAAAACCTACCTTCACAGGGAACGTGAATAAGTAAGGCTGTAGACATCGGATCGACAAGCCAAAGACTGATATGGAAAGGAAATGAGTAGTACTAGCTTTCCTGAGAGTTGCAGAGCTTAGACTGCATATGAACGAAAGTTATTAAGCGTCAAAGTCAGAGAAGTTACCCAAAGGAACACAAGTTCCAACTTAGAGCATGTATACCGCCTAGACGGTAAGAGGTACGGCCAGGCTGAGGAATAAGGAAATGTTGGCCAACATGTTCCCTAACTATCCCCCGAAGACCGCAAAGCAATCCAACATCAACCAAGAAAGTTATAGCCCGATCAAGGAAACACCTACTTTGCACCGATATTGCACCAAATACATGTACCAAGCACCTTCGGTTGCATACCGGCAGGGGTTTACCATAGTAGGCCATGGAAGACCGATATACCGAACATAATCACTTTCTATCTCCTCGGGTGTTTGAGATAGCGCTTTGCGGTACAAGAACGAAAGTTAGACTTTATCTTGGTGCATCTTTTTGCCCAAGATCACAAGACCCTATCTACCAAGGCAAGAAAGTTGTGTGGGGACAAAATGTCCAAAAGTGCCCAAAGTGGCACACTTGAACCATATATTCGAGAAAAACACAAGTGTGGGCCCGAGCTAGCAAGTTGAAATGTTCTGACCGTCAGTAGCCCTAGTTGAGGTGCACTTATCATTATATGAGGCCAACGTGCCAGCTAGTCTCTAAAGGGGCGATATGGGTGTTCCAAGGTTTGTACCCAATTGAGGAAAAAACAGGGTAAGGTACGGTGTACCGCGAATAACTCGGGCTATAGATGTCCGATCGATGAGTTTGGCATATGTATGGAAAGGTCTCGACGAGACCTAACTACCCTGAAAGTATGAAGGCAAAGACTTGAATGACCGGGAAGTTATTAAGTGCACAAGTGGTAAAGTTGCACCAAAGTCCATGTTACCCGAAGTGGTACATGAACACCCAATATTCGACCAAAATACAAGTTTAGAGACGAGCTAGCGAGCTACATTGTTCAGACCGTCAGTAGCTCGCATCAAGACACGCATTTCATTATATTGAGCCTAGCCGCTAGCTCGACTCGAAGTCGGTCATATGGTTGGTTGATGGTTTGGACCGACCACGTGGTGTACCAAGGTTATGTACCTTTCATGAATTAAAACTCTGGCTGTATGGCACTGAGCGACAAGCTAAGGTGTGATTTGGAATAGTCTTGAGTGGGACTATTTAGGAAAAATGCGAACAAAAAATCACAAAGTCCTTGGGCGAAGCTATTAGCGAAACATAGAGCAAATTGGTACCAAAAACTATGGAAATGGGACTTGAGTCAAAAATAACCGCAAGTTGGAGAAGAGATAGCAAGCTTGCGTAGAACATTTATAACTAGTGCGTGGTATGACCAACAAAAATGTGTATGGGGCCAAGGCGCTGGCTGGCCTCCAAAGTGGTGATATGGGCGATTCAAAGTTTGTACCCAAGTATGAACAAGTATGGAAAAAACAGGGTAAGGTACCAAGTACCATGAATAACTTCGGCTGTAGATGGCCTAGCGAGGCAAACCGCATATCGTTGGAAAGGTATTGGGGAGACCTATCTACCCTGAAAGTTTCATGAGGCTGAGTTGAAAGACCACGGAGATATTAGGTGATGATGGTCCAATTCGGGGACCAAGTCGCAGGAAATGGCACTTGACCAAAATCACGCTTGGAAGGTGAATACCGGCTTACCGGTAAGAGATAGCGACTTGGCGTAGAATATTCATAAGTTGGGCGTGTAAAGACGCAACTTTCATTAAATGGGGGCAACCCGGTCAGGGTGCTCCAAGTCGGTCGTTTGGTCGGTTTATGGTTTGGGCCGACCATGTGGTGTACCAAGAAGAGGTACCTTTCATGAATTATAACTCGGTCAGTTTGCCACCGAGCGACAAGTTGCGGTGTGTTTTGGAATGGTCTTGAGTGGGACTATCAAGCAAAAATACAAATAGAAAATCAGCTTGTCCATGGCCGAAGCTATTAGTGAAACATATAGCAAAATGGGTCCAAAAACGAATGAAATGGGACTTGGACCAAGAATAACGGCAAGTTGGAGAAGAGATAGCAAGTTGACGTAGAACATTTATATTTTGGGCATAGTATGACCAACAAAAAAGTATTTGGGGCCAAGGTGCTGGCTGGCCTCCAAAGTGGAGATATGGGCGATACAAAGTTTGTACCCAAGTACGAACAAGTATGGAAAAAACAGGGTAAGGTACCAAGTACCATTAATAACTTCGGCTGTATATGGCCGAGCGAGGCAAACGGCTCACCGTTGGAAAGGTCTCGGGGAGACCTATCTACCCTGAAAGTTTCATGAGGCTGAGTTGAAAGACCACGGAGATATTAGGTGATGATGGTCCAATTCGGGGACCAAGTCGCAGGAAATGGCACTTGACCAAAATCACCCTTGGAAGGTGAATACCGGCTTACCGGTAAGAGATAGCGACTTGGCGTAGAATATTCATAAGTTGGGCGTGTAGAGACGCAACTTTCATTATACGGGGGCAACCCGGTCAGGGTGCTCCAAGTCGGTCGTTTGGTCGGTTTATGGTTTGGGCCGACCACGTGGTGTACCAAGTTGAGGTACCTTTCATGAATTATAACTCGGTCAGTTTGCCACCGAGCAACAAGCTACGATGTGATTTGGAATGGTCCTGAGTAGGACTATTTGGGAAAAATACAAACAGAAAATTAGCTTGTCTATGGGCGAAGCTATTAGTGAAACATATGGCAAAATGGGTCCGAAAACGAATGAAATGGGACTTGGACCAAGAATAACGGCAAGTTGGAGAAGAGATAGCAAGTTGACGTAGAACAATTATATTTGGTGCATGGTATGACCAACAAAAAAGTATATGGGGCCAAGGTGCTGGCTGGCCTCCAAAGTGGAGATATGGGCGATCCAAAGTTTGTACCCAAGTACGAACAAGTATGGAAAAAACAGGGTAAGGTACCAAGTACCATTAATAACTTCGGCTGTAGATGGCCGAGCAAGACAAACGGCATACCGTTGGAAAGGTCTTGGGGAGACCTATCTACCCTGAAAGTTTCATGAGGCTGAGTTGAAAGACCACGGAGATATTAGGTGATGATGGTCCAATTCGGGGACCAAGTCGCAGGAAATGGCACTTGACCAAAATCACCCTTGGAAGGTGAATACCGGCTTACCGGTAAGAGATAGCGACTTGGCGTAGAATATTCATAAGTTGGGCGTGTAGAGACGCAACTTTCATTATACGGGGGCAACCCGGTCAGGGTGCTCCAAGTCGGTCGTTTGGTCGGTTTATGGTTTGGGCCGACCACGTGGTGTACCAAGAAGAGGTACCTTTCATGAATTATAACTCGGTCAGTTTGCCACCGAGCGACAAGTTGCGGTGTGTTTTGGAATGGTCTTGAGTGGGACTATCAAGCAAAAATACAAATAGAAAATCAGCTTGTCCATGGCCGAAGCTATTAGTGAAACATATAGCAAAATGGGTCCAAAAACGAATGAAATGGGACTTGGACCAAGAATAACGGCAAGTTGGAGAAGAGATAGCAAGTTGACGTAGAACATTTATATTTTGGGCATAGTATGACCAACAAAAAAGTATTTGGGGCCAAGGTGCTGGCTGGCCTCCAAAGTGGAGATATGGGCGATACAAAGTTTGTACCCAAGTACGAACAAGTATGGAAAAAACAGGGTAAGGTACCAAGTACCATTAATAACTTCGGCTGTATATGGCCGAGCGAGGCAAACGGCTCACCGTTGGAAAGGTCTCGGGGAGACCTATCTACCCTGAAAGTTTCATGAGGCTGAGTTGAAAGACCACGGAGATATTAGGTGATGATGGTCCAATTCGGGGACCAAGTCGCAGGAAATGGCACTTGACCAAAATCACCCTTGGAAGGTGAATACCGGCTTACCGGTAAGAGATAGCGACTTGGCGTAGAATATTCATAAGTTGGGCGTGTAGAGACGCAACTTTCATTATACGGGGGCAACCCGGTCAGGGTGCTCCAAGTCGGTCGTTTGGTTGGTTTATGGTTTGGGCCGACCACGTGGTGTGCCAAGTTGAGGTACCTTTCATGAATTATAACTTGGTCAGTTTGCCACCGAGCGACAAGCTGCGGTGTGTTTTGGAATGGTCTTGAGTGGGACTATCAAGGAAAAATACCAATCGAAAATCAGCTTGTCCATGGCCGAAGCTATTAGTGAAACATATAGCAAAATGGGTCCAAAAACGAATGAAATGGGAATTGGACCAAGAATAACGGCAAGTTGGAGAAGAGATAGCAAGTTGGCGTAGAACAATTATATTTGGTGCATGGCATGACCAACAAAAAAGTATATGGGGCCAAGGTGCTAGCTGGCCTCCAAAGTGGAGATATGGGCGATCCAAAGTTTGTACCCAAGTATGGCAAAAACTGGTAGAGGTACCTTTCATGAATTACTGCTCAGGCTGTATGGCACTTAGCGGGACGCTTGGCTCTGGTATGGAATAGTCTTGAGTGGGACTATCAAGGAAAAATACGAACAAAAAATCACCATGTCCACGGACGAAGGTATTAGCGAAACTTAGAGCGAAATTGCGACCAAGTCGCTGGAAATGGCCCTTGGACCAAGTATACCGTCAAGGCGGTACGAGATAGCGAGTTGACGTAGAACATTTATAAGTTTGCCTACAAGAGACAAAAGTTTAGTTATATGGGGCCAACCCGCTCAGGGTTGTCCAAGTCGGTCATATGGCTGATCGAAATTTTCGACCAAGTACTGAGAAAACAGGGTAAGGTACCGTGTACCTCGAATAACTTCGGCTGTAGATGTCCGAGCGAGGCAAACGGCATAGCGTTGGAAAGGTCTTGAGGTGTTCTAGGCACCCTGAAAGTTTGAAAAGGCTATCTGGAAAACTCGTGGAGATATTAGAGAAACATTGGGCCCAAAAGATACCAAGTCGCAGGAAATGGGCCCTCCAAGAACACCCTAAAATCCCAATTACGGCTAAGTTGCAGGCCAGCTAGCGAAGTGAAATGTTCTAGGCATAACTAGAACACGTTAAGGCGCAACTTTTTGAATAAGAACTTTTTTCGATATCTGGTCCCCAAAGGGGGGATATGGGCGATCCAAGGATTTTTCCAAGTTTCGGTACTTTTTACGGTATCGCTCATAGCTCCGGCTGTATGCAAGCAAATGACAATCTAAGACATGATTTGGAAAGGTATTGAGCAGTACTAACTTACGTTAGAACACAGCGAAGCGCTATCGGTTCATGGCAAGGCCGATATAAGCAGTCAAAGATGAAAAATGTTGACAAAATGAACAAAAATTACCTTGGTACGCGAATAGCGGCCAGGGATGAAGAGGTACGAAGGTGGTGTAGAAGAATTATAATTAGGGCTTGGTACGCTCTAAAAGTTTGCCGAAGACCGCAAAGCGCTCAGACCCATAGAAAGTGGCCATTTGGGCCGAACAGTGCGTGCAAAGAGGTGAAAATGCAAAAATTGCACTTTGGGGGGCGATTTGCGGGGGGAAGGAGGGGTCGGAGGGCAAAATGTCCCTTGACCAAAAAGTCTTATCTCGTCGAGATCTACAACATTGCCGAAGACCGCAAAGCGCTAGCTCGCAATCGAAAAATCGAGAATTTGAAAATTTTCTAAGTCTTGGGCTCCCTAAGGAAAAGTTTCAAAAATCACGTTTGTCCACAATTTTGAAGGGGAAGGAGTCGGTTCCGGGGCATGGTGTCTTCGGCAAAAAGTCTTATCTTTTTGCGTACTTTCGACTAGTTCAATAAAAATTTTTGACCCAAAATTTGTTCGGCGGACCCCTAGGTCGAAAAACCCGAAAAAAGTCGAAAAAAGTCGAAAATGTCGAAAAATGAGAAAACCTCATATTCGGACTCTACACGAGCCCCAGATATTGAAAAGTGAAATCCGCGGTCGATTTGGAACAAAAAATTGACCTAGGCAAAGTTGTATGGAGGTAGGGACCCCTGAGAAAAAAGTTTGGTCCCGAGGCTCCTTGGACCACCAAGTCCCTAGGTCGGACCAAAATCGGAAAAAATCCGACCAAAGTCGAAAGTGTCGAAAATTTTAAAAAACCCCTTTTGGGGCCCTATGGCCTCCCTAGATAATGAAAAGTGAGGTCCGCGGCCGATCCGGAAGAAAAACTTGACCTAGGCAAACTTGTATGACGGTGGGGACCCAAAAAAATTTCGATGAGTGTAGTTTAGACAGGCCGGAAAATGTATCGGTGGTCCGTATCAAGGGACGTCTTTTAGTTCCATGGGGTGGTGGTCGTCGAACAAAGTCGCCTAGGTCGACCACCAGAAAGACCAGTCGTGTTGTAATGGATGTTTTGACCACTTTACTAGGGAAACCTAGTAGGTCGAAGCAAATTTGGGGTTCGAGATGAGTTGGTGAAAGTTGGTCCAACCTAGGTGTGCTTGGTGGAGGTTGACCATGAAAGTAGAGCATGATAGGAATGACCATAACTTTGGTTCTAGATGTCGGATCGGTACACTTGAGGCAGTTTTGGAAAGGTGAAGGCCTGCTCTAGCTATGTTTCCTACCAAGCTGAGCGCCTACTAGTGACCCGGAGGAGGTATTAAGGGTCAAAGGCAAAAAGGGGTACCCTAAAGTGCATGTGACCAAGAAAATGGGAAAAACGGTATCGCCTATAGCTCAGGCTGTATGGCTCGGATCGGAAAGCTTGGATATGCGTTGGAAAGGTCTTGACGAGCGCTAGCTATGTGTCCTACCAAGCGAAGCGCTAGGTGTTGAGCAAGTCGGTCATATTAGAGGGCAAAGGTGAAAAATGGTGGTTTAGAGGCGAAAATTCACCTTATGATCGAAAATAGCGGGCGAACGATAAGAGCTACGAACACGGCGTAGAACAATCATAAGTACGTTACCACAAGACCTAACTTTGGCCAATATAGAGCGAGAAGATCGGAGGTACCCATCAGGGTGATATGGCTGGTTCAAAGTTGGACCAAAACGAGACTTGAGAAATGGGTTGAAACACGGTATCGCGAATAACTCAGGCTGTATGGAACGGATCGACAAGCTAAGATCAGTGTTGGAAAGGTCGAACCGAGCGCTAACTATAATCCCAAACAACCGAAGCGCTAAGTGTTGAGCAAAACTGAGTTATTAAGCGACAAAGTGGAAAAATAATACCAAAATTTCCAAAAATCACACAAGACCAAGAATACCGAGCAGGCGGTAAGAGATAGCGGGTTGACGTAGAATACTTATAAGTTTGCCTCTACGAGACCTAAAAGTCGTCCATAGACAGCGAGAAGATCGGACCACTCTGGAAGGGTGATACGAGTGGTCAAAAATTGGCAAAAATGAAACATGGCTAAAATGGATTTGACTTGTGCACCATGTAGCGCCGGCTGTATGGCATGGATTGTAGAGCTAGGATATGTTTTGGAAAGGTAACACCCAGCGCTAGATACGACTAGAAGAAAGCAAAGCGCTAACTAGCATGATTTGGAAGTTATTAAGCGTCAAAGTCGAAAAATGTTACCAAAATTGAAACTCGAGTACATTGGGCCAAAAAGTACAAGTTGTGAAATTTGGACTTACGAGTAAAATACCGAGCAGGCGGTAAGAGATAGAGACTTGGTGTAGAACAATTATAAGTTGGGCATGTTATAACCTATATTTGGCCCGAACATAGTCTCGAGATCGGTGGTACCTAAAAGGGTGGTACAGGTGTTAGATGGTTTTCCCAGAGCATAAGCTCCACATGATATGGAAAACGGGAAACATCATAACTTCGGCTGTATGGCATGGAATGGAACGAACAAGGTATCGGTGGAAAGAGAAAAGGTAGCGCTAACTATAATTCCTTCCAAGCAAAGCGCTAGCATGTGACCGTTTGGGTGTTATTGTGAGTCAAAGTCTGAAATTGTTACCACGAGAGGCGAAAATCCGACTAAGTCCAAAAATACCGGGCTGGCGGTAAGAGATACGGCTTGGCCGTAGAACATTTATAAGTTGGCCAAGACAAGGCCTAAGTTTCGTCCATAGACGACAAGAAGATCGAAGATACCTGAAGGTGAGATATGGGCGTCCCAAAGTGGGCCTTTGAAAAAGTGACAAACTTCCCTTATAACAGCATACACCAAATATCTCTGGCTCTATGGCACCGAATAAGAAGTTGAGCTCAGCGACAGAAAGGTGATAGTCAGCGCTAAATATCATACGAACAGAGTGAAGCGCTAAAGGGAAAGGATCTTGGTGATATAAGGTGACAAAGTCGAGAAAAGTTGCCTCAAAATCATGAAAAATGTGAAAAAATGGCTAAGTCCCGGGTGCCTTAAGGGCAGGTTAATCGAATGTACCGAGCTGGCGGTACGAGATAGAGACTTGGTGTAGAACAATTATATGTTTGGCATGGCAAGACCTACATTCGGTCAATACAAAGTGAGAAGATCAAAGATACCCGCAAGGGTGATATTGGTGTCCAAAGGAAAAAAGCACTAAGTCAAGAAGTCAGTATGCGATGAAACACGGACCAAGAGTACCAAGCAATTGGTGCAAGTTAGAGCCTTAATGGTTCAAGATAGAGACTTGGTGTAGAACAATTATAAGATTGGCATAGCAAGACCTACATTTGGTCAATACATGGTGCGAAGATCAAAGATACCCGTAAGGGTGATATTGGTGTCCAAAGGTAAAAAAACACTAAGTCTTGGGAAACTTATATGAAGAAAAAGGACCCTGATGGGTCATATGGAATTGATCGAAAAATCGGCTAAGTCCCAAAATGGTGATGTCAGAACTACACTAAAATGTTACCACATCAAGCAAGGCAAACTTATATGAAGGAAAGGACCCTGATGGGTCATATGGTATTTTACGAAAAATCGGCTAAGTCCCAAATTGATGATGTCAGAACTACACTCAAATGTTACCACACCAAGCAAGGCAAACTTATATGAAGGCAAGGACCCTGATGGGTCATATGGAATTGATCGAAAAATCGGCTAAGTCCCAAAATGGGGATGTCAGAACTACACTCAAATGTTACCACACCAAGCAAGGCAAACTTATATGAAGCAAAGGACCCTGATGGGTCATATGGTATTTTACGAAAAATCGGCTAAGTCCCAAAATGGGGATGTCAGAACTACACTCAAATGTTACCACACCAAGCAAGGCAAACTTATATGAAGCAAAGGACCCTGATGGGTCATATGGTATTTTACGAAAAATCGGCTAAGTCCCAAAATGGGGATGTCAGAACTACACTCATGTGTTACCACACCAAGCAAGGCAAACTTATATGAAGCAAAGGACCCTGATGGGTCATATGGTATTTTACGAAAAATCGGCTAAGTCCCAAAATGGGGATGTCAGAACTACACTCAAATGTTACCACACCAAGCAAGGCAAACTTATATGAAGCAAAGGACCCTGATGGGTCATATGGTATGGATCGAAAAATCGGCTAAGTCCCAAAATGGGGATGTCAGAACTACACTCAAATGTTACCACACCAAGCAAGGCAAACTTATATGAAGCAAAGGACCCTGATGGGTCATATGGTATTTTACGAAAAATCGGCTAAGTCCCAAAATGGGGATGTCAGAACTACACTCAAATGTTACCACACCAAGCAAGGCAAACTTATATGAAGCAAAGGACCCTGATGGGTCATATGGTATTTTACGAAAAATCGGCTAAGTCCCAAAATGGGGATGTCAGAACTACACTCAAATGTTACCACACCAAGCAAGGCAAACTTATATGAAGCAAAGGTCCCTGATGGGTCATATGGTATTTTACGAAAAATCGGCTAAGTCCCAAAATGATGATGTCAGAACTACACTCAAATGTTACCACACCAAGCAAGGCAAACTTATATGAAGGAAAGGACCCATATGGGTCATATGGTATTTTACGAAAAATCGGCTAAGTCCCAAAATGATGATGTCAGAACTACACTCAAATGTTACCACACCAAGCAAGGCAAACTACCTAGGTGAACCCTAGGAAGAAACACGGACCAAGTCAGATGGCCTAAGTCAAGAGTACAAGTGACCTAGGCAAAGTTGTATGGCGCTGAGGACCCTGAAAAATCGGGTTAGTGTAGTTCAGACAGGGGAGGTTTTTAAGTCGGCTGAACCTCCTTATTTTGGGTTTTGACCTCCTCAAGAAGCTACACCTAGGCAAACTGCCTAGGGTGAAAGTGCGAAGACCAATCGAATAGTAAGACAAGTTTTGACCGATCGCCCTAGGCAAGCTTGTATGAAGAAAGGGACCCTATGGGTCATATGGAAATATACGAAAAATCGGCTAAGTCCCAAAATTGGGATGTCAGAACTACACTAAAAAGTTACCACATCAAGCAAGGCAAACTACCTAGGTGAACCCTAGCAAGAAACACGGACCAAGTCAGATGGCCTAAGTCAAGAGTGCAAGTGACCTAGGCAAAGTTGTATGGCGCTGAGGACCCTGAAAAATCGGGTTAGTGTAGTTCAGACAGGGGAGGTTTTTGGGTCGGCTGAACCTCCTTATTTTGGGTTTTGACCTCCTCAAGAAGCTACACCTAGGCAAACTGCCTAGGGTGAAAGTGCGAAGACCAATCGAATAGTAAGACAAGTTTTGACCGATCGCCCTAGGCAAGCTTGTATGAAGAAAGGGACCCTATGGGTCATATGGAAATACATGAAAAATCGGCTAAGTCCCAAAATTGGGATGTCTGAACTACACTAAAAAGTTACCACATCAAGCAAGGCAAAGTACCTAGGTGAACCCTAGGAAGAAACACGGACCAAGTCAGATGGCCTAAGTCAAGAGTACAAGTGACCTAGGCAAAGTTGTATGGCGCTGAGGACCCTGAAAAATCGGGTTAGTGTAGTTCAGACAGGGGAGGTTTCTGGGTCGGCTGAACCTCCTTATTTCGGGTTTTGGCCTCCTCAAGAAGACAGACCTAGGCAAACTGCCTAGGGTGAAAGTGCGAAGACCAATCGAATAGTAAGACAAGTTTTGACCGATCGCCCTAGGCAAGCTTGTATGAAGAAAGGGACCCTTAGGGTCATATGGAAATTCATGAAAAATCGGCTAAGTCCCAAAATTGGGATGTCAGAACTACACTATAAAGTTACCACATCAAGCAAGGCAAAGTACCTAGGTGAACCCTAGGAAGAAACACGGACCAAGTCAGATGGCCTAAGTCAAGAGTATAAGTGACCTAGGCAAAGTTGTATGGCGCTGAGGACCCTGAAAAATCGGGTTAGTGTAGTTAAGACAGGGGAGGTTTCAGGGTCGGCTGGACCTCCTTATTTCGGGTTTTGGCCTCTTCAAGAAGACAGACCTAGGCGAATTGCCTAGGGTGAAACTGCGAAGACCAATCGAATAGTAAGACAAGTTTTGACCGATCGCCCTAGGCAAGCTTGTATGAAGAAAGGGACCCTTAGGGTCATATGGAAATACATGAAAAATCGGCTAAGTCCCAAAATTAGGATGTCTGAACTACACTAAAAAGTTACCACATCAAGCAAGGCAAAGTACCTAGGTGAACCCTAGGAAGAAACACGGACCAAGTCGGATGGCCTAAGTCAAGAGTACAAGTGACCTAGGCAAAGTTGTATGGCGCTGAGGACCCTGAAAAATCGGGTTAGTGTAGTTCAGACAGGGGAGGTTTCAGGGTCGGCCGAACCTCCTTATTTCGGGTTTTGGCCTCCTCAAGAAGACAGACCTAGGCGAACTGCCTAGGGTGAAAGTGCGAAGACCAATCGAATAGTAAGACAAGTTTTGACCGATCGCCCTAGGCAAGCTTGTATGAAGAAAGGGACCCTATGGGTCATATGGAAATATACGAAAAATCGGCTAAGTCCCGAAATTGGGATGTCTGAACTACACTAAAAAGTTACCACATCAAGCAAGGCAAAGTACCTAGGTGAACCCTAGGAAGAAACACGGACCAAGTCAGATGGCCTAAGTCAAGAGTACAAGTGACCTAGGCAAAGTTGTATGGCGCTAAGGACCATGAAAAATCGGGTTAGTGTAGTTAAGACAGGGGAGGTTTCAGGGTCGGCTGGACCTCCTTATTTCGGGTTTTGGCCTCCTCAAGAAGACAGACCTAGGCGAACTGCCTAGGGTGAAAGTGCGAAGACCAATCGAATAGTAAGACAAGTTTTGACCGATCGCCCTAGGCAAGCTTGTATGAAGAAAGGGACCCTATGGGTCATATGGAAATACATGAAAAATCGGCTAAGTCCCAAAATTAGGATGTCTGAACTACACTAAAAAGTTACCACATCAAGCAAGGCAAAGTACCTAGGTGAACCCTAGGAAGAAACACGGACCAAGTCGGATGGCCTAAGTCAAGAGTACAAGTGACCTAGGCAAAGTTGTATGGCGCTGAGGACCCTGAAAAATCGGGTTAGTGTAGTTCAGACAGGGGAGGTTTCAGGGTCGGCCGAACCTCCTTATTTCGGGTTTTGGCCTCCTCAAGAAGACAGACCTAGGCGAACTGCCTAGGGTGAAAGTGCGAAGACCAATCGAATAGTAAGACAAGTTTTGACCGATCGCCCTAGGCAAGCTTGTATGAAGAAAGGGACCCTATGGGTCATATGGAAATATACGAAAAATCGGCTAAGTCCCAAAATTGGGATGTCAGAACTACACTATAAAGTTACCACATTAGCAAGGCAGACTTGTATGAAGAACGGGACCCTGGTGAAAGTAGCAAATATCCCAAACCGAACATGAATATTATACACACAAGAGTACGAACATAAAGGAACACGGACCAAGCGTACCGAGAGAATCGGTACTATAGAACCCTCGTGGTTCTACACAAAGACTTTATGTTAGGGGTTCAAGCCCCATAGTACTCAAACGGTGACAGTAGCAAATATCCCAAAACGAACGTGAATCTTATTCACAAGAGTACGAACATAAAGGAACACGGACCAAGCGTACCGAGAGAATCGGTACTATAGAGCCCTCGTGGTTCTACACAAAGACTTTATGTTCGGGGTTCACACCCCAAATCGAACGTGGAATTTACTTTCTGATGGTCATGCGGTCGTCCAAAGGGGTCTAGTATCCTGGGATGACAAGCATCACGGGCACAGCTCGTATCAAAACAGTCGAAGAGGCCCGCGAAAGCTTGCTTTCCATGGCTATGCGATGCACAAATTGAGTTTACTCACCGTAGTATAAAACGAACGAACCGAACCTATCCGAGTAGGGATAATGGGCGCAGTAACATACTTCTGTGACCCAGCGAGAGTTGAACGAGGTGACATGAACTGTCAGTGGCTTATATCAGATGGGATACATACATGAGATTGCTTTCAAATCTACACTCGAAAACCTAACCAAGTAAAAGCGAACGTGGGGAGGATTCGAAACTGGTAACGAAATCTTAAGCTGGAAAGAGTCATCACTATGGATACATATTATGCGAAACCAATCAAGTGCTCAGTACTGATCCAAAACCTAAGAGCACTAGTGAACACCTTATTCTCACCCTAGTTCACATCCAAGTGATCGACCACGTGTGTGAAGCAAAGACCAATCGAATTCCTCAATGAACCGAACACTATGAACAAATGGCCAAAAACGTTATAACTATCCAAACATCCTACTATCTAGCGAAAGTCATCACGATGGAACCATACCATGATCTTTAACCTATAGCGCTCACCATATTCCTACCCAGAGTGCAAGTGAACAGATTGCCCACCCGTACCCAGTTCACAACCACGTGATCGACTAACATACCGAGGTTACCACAAGTCAAAGTTATACGTTTACAAGCGCAAGACCAATCGAAAACCCCGAAAGCAATCTCGACCCAAAATGTATTATCCGTGAGTGTAGTCGAGTCTCGTACTCGTCATCTGTAATCGTCGGATAGAATATCCAGTACACGGTTGTCTTTCCAAATGAAATCTACATACAGAACTCGCTCTTGGCAAATGGGTGGCAATGGCGCAATCAGGAGCGAGTTCCCGTCCGGGTGCCAAGTGATTGGCAAATGTCTGGGGGAAAGCAACCATATGTTGATTTGTCTGTTAGTGTACTGGGTGTTTGAGGTATGTAGTATCCACGCTTGGTTGGGTGTGTCAGAGGACCATGGATGCGTTCACAACCCCAATTGGGGTACATCGGGAATGATTTTGTGGAACCGATGTGCCCGGCACACACTAAGTTTTGTTGCAAGTTAATAGTGTGCCATGTCCGGGGGGGTTGTGATTAAACTCTGGTGAATTGCGTACTGTGGTGATTGGGGTATGAAAGCCCCGCAGTTGCAATGATCGGACGCGCCTAGCGTGTCCTTTAGTTGATGGTAGGGAAATGAAGGCCCTTGTCAGCTCACCTAAGTATTCATGGAAGTTTGGCATAAGGTCGCTGTGGTAGGGGTATGAAGGCCCCGTCAGCGCATGCACAATCGGGCGCACGAGCGCTTAGCGGAGTCGAATGCCGCTCAAGTGCCTGTCCGGTGCATCGGGTGTGTGTGATACGAGGGCAATGAGGTTCGCACGGGGGCTCGCCTCCCGTGTGCTACCGGACTTGACAACATATAGAACGTGGTGTTTGCTCCTCCGGGTGCAATGGGACAATGAACATTCGAACGCAAAGTCGGAATTCTGGTTGATCCTACCAGTAATATACGCTCGTCTCAAAGGTTAAGCCATGCATGTCTAAGTACAAACAGATTTAATGTGAAACCGCATAAGGCTCAGTATAACAGCTATAATTTACGAGATCATCAACCTAGTTACTTGGATAACTGTGGAAAATCTAGAGCTAATACATGCAACATGCCAGGACCCTCGCGGGAACTGGTGCACTTATTAGTCAAACCAATCGCGGGTTCTCCGTGTCATTGAGTTGAAGTCTGGATAATGATGCTGATCGTATGGTCTCGCACCGACGACAGATCTCGCAAATATCTGCCCTATCAACTATGGATGGTAGTATAGAGGACTACCATGGTTGCAACGGGTAACGGGGAATCAGGGTTCGATTCCGGAGAGGGAGCCTGAGAAATGGCTACCACATCCAAGGAAGGCAGCAGGCGCGTAAATTACCCAATCCCGGGACGGGGAGGTAGTGACGAGAAATAACAATATGAAACTCTTTAATGATGTTTCATAATTGGAATGAGTAGAGCATAAATCCTTCTACGAGGATCAAGTGGAGGGCAAGTCTGGTGCCAGCAGCCGCGGTAATTCCAGCTCCACTAGCGTATATTAAAATTGTTGCGGTTAAAACGTTCGAAGTTGATACTTGTCCAACACAGTCCGGCTCCGCCGACCCGGTCAACCCGTGGTCGGTGGGCCAAGTCGGAATCTGGTTGCGACTCAATGGTGTGGTAGGGCACCAAGTCTGTGTCATGGTGTGCCCTTCAACGGGTGCAAGTGTAACATAGAGCTCGACCGCTCACGTTTACCTTGAACAAATTAGAGTGCTTAAAGCAGGGTGCCCAAACGCCCTAGAATAATCTTGCATGGAATAATGGAATACGACCTTGGTCTAATCTTTCATTGGTTTGTACTCAGACCGGAGGTAATGATTAACAGAAGTAGTTGGGGACACTAGTATTACGGCGCGAGAGGTGAAATTCGTAGACCGTCGTAAGACTAACTAAAGCGAAGGCATTTGTCAAGGATGCTTTCTTTAATCAAGAACGAAAGTTAGAGGATCGAAGGCGATTAGATACCGCCCTAGTTCTAACCGTAAACGATGCCAACTAGCAATTGGGAGACGCTACAACCAGGTGCTCTCAGTAGCTTCCGGGAAACCAAAGTCAGGTTCCGGGGGAAGTATGGTTGCAAAGTTGAAACTTAAAGGAATTGACGGAAGGGCACCACAATGAAATGGAGCTTGCGGTTCAATTTGACTCAACACGGGAAAACTTACCAGGTCCGAACTTATGGAGGTGAGACAGATTAATAGCTCTTTCTCAAATTTAAGGGTAGTGGTGCATGGCCGTTCTTAGTTCGTGGATTGATTTGTCTGGTTAATTCCGATAACGAACGTGACTCACATATGCTAACTAGAACGCAGTCAGCGTTAATGCGTCGATGCCGATTGGAACGGGTTAGGACCTTTCGGTGGAGTATGACCTGACACCTTCGCTGTTCGTGTGCGCAAGTGCACTTACGGTACGCTGCTTAGCAGGACAATTTGTGTTTAGCAAAATGAGATCGAGCGATAACAGGTCCGTGATGCCCTTAGATGTTCTGGGCTACACGCGTGCTACAATGTGGGTAGCAGCGTGTCTCCTATTCCGAGAGGAACGGGAAATCACTCAAATACTCACTTAGTAGGGATTATGGATTGCAATGGTCCATATGAACTCGGAACTTCTAGTAAGTGCTGGTCATCAGCCAGCGTTGAATACGTCCCTGCCCTTTGTACACACCGCCCGTCGCTACTACCGATGGATTATTTAGTGAGGTCTTTGGAGATGATCGTTCGCTGGATCCTCGTGAACCGCGTCTGCTTTATCGAAGTTGACCGAACTTGATGATTTAGAGGAAGTAAAAGTCGTAACAAGGTTTCCGTAGGTGAACCTGCGGAAGGATCATTAGTGGCCAAGTGATCCTTCCAGAAGTCCGAACCTGCGGGTTGAGACTTCGGCACAAGTTGCCATATGATAATTGACGAAACACTATAGAAGTCCGAACCTGCGGGTTGAGACTCAGGCACAAGTTGCCATATGAAAGTTGACGAAACACTAACAAGTCCGAACCTGCGGGTTGAGACTTAGGCACACGTTGCCTTATACATGACTTCGAACAAATACACAAGTCCGAACCTGCGGGTTGAGACTTAGGCACAAGTTGCCTTATACATGACTTCGAACAAATACACAAGTCCGAACCTGCGGGTTGAGACTTAGGCACAAGTTGCCATATGAAAGTTGACGAAACACTAACAAGTCCGAACCTGCGGGTTGAGACTTAGGCACACGTTGCCTTATACATGACTTCGAACAAATACACAAGTCCGAACCTGCGGGTTGAGACTTAGGCACAAGTTGCCTTATACATACATTGGCCAAATAAACAGAAGTCCGAACCTGCGGGTTGAGACTTAGGCACAAGTTGCCATATTATATTCGATCAAACACTAAGTAGTCCGAACCTGCGGGTTGAGACTCAAGACCGTAACAAGATGTCACTATACAAGTCCGAACCTAAGGGTTGAGACTTAATGCGATCTAGATACCAAGTTGACATCCAATACCTGTTGAGCAAAACCAAAGATTCCCTGTTCTCGAATGATTACACTATATAACAGGGAATCATGAAGAAATCAAGCAAGCGTGAAACAAAGTCATCACTTGGGCATGCTCGATAGCCAACCACATGACCTTAACCTAAGAGAGCATGCAAACCACATGATACCTATAAACGATTAACCCGCCCTAGTTCAATCGTTCACCAAGTGATGACTTCAGTATGGCTAAGAGAAAAACTTTTAAATGGGAAAAACTCTAAGTCCGAACCTCCGGGTTGAGACTTCCGCGTCGGAGGTGGGCGCACCTCCTATCCGAAAGATGATGAATCAGGGGTGTTCGGTCAGCAATGGTCGGATGCCCCGTCGTAGTCCAACTATGACAATCAAAGTCAAGACCTCCGGGTTGAGACTTTCCGCGAGTACAAGCATAAAGGAACACGGACCAAGCCGTACCGAGAGAATCGGTACTAGAGCCCTCGTGGTTCTACATTGAGAGAGCCCTCGTGGTTCTCATTAGGGGCTTTATGCAAGTCGTACTCAATACTGTGGTGTGAAGTATAAAGTATAGTCCTCGCCTGGTCCACGCTGCTTCGGCGGTCCTGGGTAAGATAGTTAATTCTAGCTTGCCCTATAGTGGAATGAGGACACTTAATGCTTCGTCTTTTAGCGGCGGCTAGACTCCTCCTCACGGGGAACGAGTTGACGCGCACAGCGGCGGCTTACGCACTATGGCAATCATGGATGCCTGAAGATTCCGTGAAGTTCTCCCCTGGTCCACGCTGCCTCGGCAGTCCTGGGTAAAATGGAATATTTCCAGCTTGCCCTATAGTGGAAGAGGACTATCCAACAATACAAAGTCAAGACCTCCGGGTTGAGACTTTCCGCGTCGGTGGTGTCGCGCACCGCCTATCCGAAAGATGGTGTAACAGGGGTGTTCGATCAGCAATGGTCGGATGCCCCGTCATAGTCCAACTATGACAACCAAAGTCAAGACCTCCGGGTTGAGACTTTCCGCGTCCGGAGGTACGCGTACCGCCTACCCGAAAGATGGTGTGCTTCTGGGGTATTCGATGAGTCGGATACCCCGTCGTAGTCCAACTATGACAATCAAAGTCAAGACCTCCGGGTTGAGACTTCCGCGTCCGGAGGTACGCGTACCGCCTACCCGAAAGATGGTGTGCTTCTGGGGTATTCGATGAGTCGGATACCCCGTCGTAGTCCAACTATGACAATCAAAGTCAAGACCTCCGGGTTGAGACTTCCGCGTCCGGAGGTACGCGTACCGCCTACCCGAAAGATGGTGAATCAGGGGTGTTCGATCAGCAATGGTCGGATGCCCCGTCGTAGTCCAACTATGACAATCAAAGTCAAGACCTCCGGGTTGAGACTTTCTAAGAGTACAAGCATAAAGGAACACGGACCAAGCCGTACCGAGAGAATCGGTACTAGAGCCCTTGTGGTTCTACATTGAGAGAGCCCTCGTGGTTCTCATTAGGGGCTTTATGCAAGAAGTACTCAATACTGTGGTGTGAAGTATAAAGTATAGAGTCCTCCACTGGTCCACGCTGCTCCGGCGGTCCTGGGTAAGATAGTTCATTCTAGCTTGCCCTATGTGGAAGAGGACTCAATACCCTACCTGTTGAGCTTGAAACAAAGTCATCACTTGGGCATGCTCATATTGCCATACACAATTACATTATATTCGAATGAGCATGCAAGCGACCCTATATAGACCGAACCAAAACGATAGATACCGCCGTAGTTCACCCCCACCAAGTGATGACTTCAGTATGGCTAGTGTGTGAAGTATAAAGTATAGTCCTCCCCTGGTCCACACTGCTTCGGCGGTCCTGGGTAAGATAGTTAGTTCTAGCTTGCCCTATGTGGAAGAGGACACAATACTTAATACTTAGAGTACAAGCATAAAGGAACACGGACCAAGCCGTACCGAGAGAATCGGTACTAGAGCCCTCGTGGTTCTACATTGAGAGAGCCCTCGTGGTTCTCATTAGGGGCTTTATGCAAGTCGTACTCAATACTGTGGTGTGAAGTATAAAGTATAGAGTCCTCCACTGGTCCACGCTGCTCCGGCGGTCCTGGGTAAGATAGTTCATTCTAGCTTGCCCTATGTGGAAGAGGACTCAATACCCTACCTGTTGAGCTTGAAACAAAGTCATCACTTGGGCATGCTCATATTGCCATACAATATTCCATTATCTACTAATGAGCATGCAGCTATATGATTATAACCTGTAAACGATTACCCCGCCGTAGTTCAGCGCTTCAACCAAGTGATGACTTCAGTATGGCTAGTGTGTGAAGTATAAAGTATAGTCCTCCCCTGGTCCACACTGCTTCGGCGGTCCTGGGTAAGATAGTTAGTTCTAGCTTGCCCTATGTGGAAGAGGACACCATACTTAATACTGTGGTGTAATGAACAAAGTATAGTCCTCCACTGGTCCACGCTGCTTCGGCGGTCCTGGGTAAGATAGTTAGTTCTAGCTTGCCCTATGTGGAAGAGGGCATACAAGACAAAGTATAGTTCTCCCCTGGTCCACGCTGCTTCGGCGGTCCTGGGTAAGATAGTTAATTCTAGCTTGCCCTATGTGGAAGAGAGCATACATGAACCAAGAACGAAGGTTATGATCGAGGAATGATTCGACAACTAACCGATGGTATGAAATGTGAAGAATTCAAGCAAGCACACAATCAAGTCATCACTTGGGCATGCTCGATAGCCAACCTCATGACATTAACCTAGTAGAGCATGCGAAAACCAATATATATGTAAACGATGCCTCCCTAGTTCAGCGCTTCAACCAAGTGATGACTTCAGAATGGCTAAATCAAATCGGTTCAAACCATACCATCGGTATCCTATTGAAACACACAAGTCGATATCAAACCTCATGATTGTGTAGTCCTCCACTGGTCCACGCCGCTTCGGCCGTCCTGGGTAAAATGGAACATTCCAGCTTGCCCTATGTGGAAGAGGGCACATTACTCAATACTGTGGTGTGAAGTATAAAGTTCAGTTCTCCCCTGGTCCACGCTGCTTCGGCGGTCCTGGGTAAGATAGTTCATTCTAGCTTGCCCTATGTGGAAGAGGACACTTCATACTTCGTCTCTAAGCGGCGGCTTGACTCCTCCCTACGGGGAACGGGTTTACGCGCACAGCGGCGGCTTACGCACTATGGCAGTCATGGATGCCTTACGTTTCTATGAAAAGTGTGTTCCTCCCCTGGTCCACGCTGCTTCGGCAGTCCTGGGTAAGATAGTTAGTTCTAGCTTGCCCTATGTGGAAGAGGACACGTAGACTTACTGTGGTGTGAAGTATAAAGTTCAGTTCTCCCCTGGTCCACGCCGCTTCGGCCGTCCTGGGTAAAATGGATTCATCCAGCTTGCCCTATGTGGAATGAGGACACTTTATGCTTCGTCTCTAAGCGGCGGCTTGCTCCTCCCTACGGGGAACGGGTATACGCGCACAGCGGCGGCTTACGTTATGGCAGTCATGGATGCCTTACGTTTCCATGAAAAGTGTGTTCCTCCCCTGGTCCACGCTGCTTCGGCAGTCCTGGGTAAGATAGTTAGTTCTAGCTTGCCCTATGTGGAAGAGGACACGTAGACTTACTGTGGTGTGAAGTATAAGGTTCAGTTCTCCCCTGGTCCACGCCGCTTCGGCCGTCCTGGGTAAAATGGATTCATCCAGCTTGCCCTATGTGGAATGAGGACACTTTATGCTTCGTCTCTAAGCGGCGGCTTGCTCCTCCCTACGGGGAACGGGTATACGCGCACAGCGGCGGCTTACGCAAGTTAGTCACCCTCGGCAGTGGATCACTCGGCTCATGGATCGATGAAGACCGCAGCTAACTGCGCGTCATAATGTGAACTGCAGGACACATGAACATTGATAAGTTGAACGCATATTGCACGTCGTGGGAACCTACCATGATGTACAGATGACTGAGCGCTTATATTTGAGAAATGTATCGCATACATTTAACTACGCCGTGACACCCGTCACGAGACGTGCACCATGATGTTAACTAGGGTCGCGACGACCCGCTAGCATTAAAGAACCCGTGGTTTACAATATACTGGCATTGGAATTCGAAGTATTTAGAGCGTCCGTGTTCCCGCGTGAGGCGGAAGTACGAGGAGAAGGCGTGCTTGTGGTGTCTGTGGTGGTGTTTACTGATGTCTAGCTTCAGCTTATTTATTTATTTAAATAGAAGCGAAGATGTCAAAGTAGCGTCGAAGCAGCAGCGGTAGCACAAATGATTCAAGTATGGAAGTTGACCAAAGGAACACAAACAAACTAGCGTATGGGCAATGGAAGGTATCAGTGAGTTAAACCACACGCGGGCTAACAGCCCGTTAACCGAGTCCAACGGTACATATTGGACATTGAAACAAAGTAGTCGCAAGCCAGATGTGACGATAACAACCGCAAGGTACATAAGCCTCAGTTCATGTGTGACAACCCCCTGAATTTAAGCATATTAATAAGGGGAGGAAAAGAAACCAACCGGGATTCCCTGAGTAGCTGCGAGCGAAACGGGAGAAGCTCAGCACGTAGGGGTGGCGGCCTGTCCGTCTATCCGATTCCGTGTACTGGTGCGTCTCACTATCCGTCATCTTAGCGCTTTTCAAGTCCAACTTGAATGTGGCTCAGAACCCATAGAGGGTGATAGGCCCGTAGAACAGCGCCCGTTGGATGATGGACCGAGCGTGCCATGGAGTCGTGTTGCTTGATAGTGCAGCACTAAGTGGGAGGTAAACTCCTTCTAAAGCTAAATA
>NW_026689714.1:5000-37500 GCF_943734765.1 Anopheles ziemanni | reverse complement strand
GGTTGGTTGGTGAACACTTGGCGGTACTTGCACTTGGCTGTGCTTGGACTTGAAGGTGGGATCCGGCTGGCCTAGGCCATTGGTGGTTGGTTGGTGGGTTAGCCCTTAGCTGGGCTGGCTGGCTGGCTGGCCATCGGTGGTGTGGTGTGGTGTGGTGTGTGGAGTCGAGCATCGCGCGCCGTTGCCTTCTTCGGAGTGTTGTAGGTACGCAAGTGCTTGCAATGCAAAGAGGTTGGTGATGGAGTGACATTGCCTTCACCATGGAGTTGCGGGTACTTAGGTACTTGCAAGGAGATGGTGGTATGGTGGTGTTGCGTGTGTGGTGTTCGATTAGAAAGATATAATTTCTAAGTCCGGATTAGTGCTGTCAGTGGGGCCGCCGCTAACAGGTCCTGCACGGCCACCGTGGGGCTTGACTTGGCGCTATTCCGGACTTGGGGCGATCACGATGTCCCCGTGCGGGACTTAGAAGATGGAAGAACACAAGTACCCTTATCCCATGACTTGTGAGCGATTGGCATACGTTACCACATGAAGAGAAAAATTGGCTAAGTCCCGGATCCATATTAGATGAAGAGAAAAATCGGCTAAGTCCCGGATCCATATTATATGAAGAGAAAAATTGGCTAAGTCCCGGATCCATATTATATGAAGAGAAATATCGGCTAAGTCCAGGATCCATATATAATAACCTAATAATCGGCTAAGTCCCGGATCCATATTATATGAAGAGAAAAATCGGCTAAGTCCAGGATCCATATATAATAACCTAATAATCGGCTAAGTCCAGGATCCATATTATATGAAGAGAAAAATCGGCTAAGTCCAGGATCCATATATAATAACCTAAAAATCGGCTAAGTCCAGGATCCATATAATATGATGAGAAAAATCGGCTAAGTCCCAGATTGGGTCTGTCAGACATACACTTTCAAGTTACCACACAAGCAAGCAAGAAGGCCGTGTGAAGGATCCATATGACATGAAGAGAAAAATTGGCTAAGTCCCAGATTGGGTCTGTCAGAAATACACTTCCAAGTTACCACACAAGCAAGCAAGATGGTCTAGTGATGGATCCATATGATATGAAGAGAAAAATCGGCTAAGTCCAGGATCCATATAATATGAAGAGAAAAATCGGCTAAGTCCCAGATTGGGTCTGTCAGAAATACACTTCCAAGTTACCACACAAGCAAGCAAGATGGCCTAGTGATGGATCCATATGATATGAAGAGAAAAATCGGCTAAGTCCCAGATTGGGTCTGTCAGAAATACACTTCCAAGTTACCACACAAGCAAGCAAGATGGCCTAGTGATGGATCCATATAATATGAAGAGAAAAATCGGCTAAGTCCCAGATTGGGTCTGTCAGAAATACACTTCCAAGTTACCACACAAGCAAGCAAGATGGCCTAGTGATGGATCCATATGATATGAAGAGAAAAATCGGCTAAGTCCCAGATTGGGTCTGTCAGAAATACACTTCCAAGTTACCACACAAGCAAGCAAGATGGCCTAGTGATGGATCCATATGATATGAAGAGAAAAATCGGCTAAGTCCAGGATCCATATAATATGAAGAGAAAAATCGGCTAAGTCCCAGATTGGGTCTGTCAGAAATACACTTCCAAGTTACCACACAAGCAAGCAAGATGGCCTAGTGATGGATCCATATGATATGAAGAGAAAAATCGGCTAAGTCCCAGATTGGGTCTGTCAGACATACACTATCAAGTTACCACACAAGCAAGCAAGAAGGCCGTGTGAAGGATCCATATGACATGAAGAGAAAAATTGGCTAAGTCCCAGATTGGGTCTGTCAGAAATACACTTCCAAGTTACCACACAAGCAAGCAAGATGGTCTAGTGATGGATCCATATGATATGAAGAGAAAAATCGGCTAAGTCCAGGATCCATATAATATGAAGAGAAAAATCGGCTAAGTCCCAGATTGGGTCTGTCAGAAATACACTTCCAAGTTACCACACAAGCAAGCAAGATGGCCTAGTGATGGATCCATATGATATGAAGAGAAAAATCGGCTAAGTCCCAGATTGGGTCTGTCAGAAATACACTTCCAAGTTACCACACAAGCAAGCAAGATGGCCTAGTGATGGATCCATATAATATGAAGAGAAAAATCGGCTAAGTCCCAGATTGGGTCTGTCAGAAATACACTTCCAAGTTACCACACAAGCAAGCAAGATGGCCTAGTGATGGATCCATATGATATGAAGAGAAAAATCGGCTAAGTCCCAGATTGGGTCTGTCAGAAATACACTTCCAAGTTACCACACAAGCAAGCAAGATGGTCTAGTGATGGATCCATATGATATGAAGAGAAAAATCGGCTAAGTCCAGGATCCATATAATATGAAGAGAAAAATCGGCTAAGTCCCAGATTGGGTCTGTCAGAAATACACTTCCAAGTTACCACACAAGCAAGCAAGATGGCCTAGTGATGGATCCATATGATATGAAGAGAAAAATCGGCTAAGTCCCAGATTGGGTCTGTCAGAAATACACTTCCAAGTTACCACACAAGCAAGCAAGATGGCCTAGTGATGGATCCATATAATATGAAGAGAAAAATCGGCTAAGTCCCAGATTGGGTCTGTCAGAAATACACTTCCAAGTTACCACACAAGCAAGCAAGATGGCCTAGTGATGGATCCATATGATATGAAGAGAAAAATCGGCTAAGTCCCAGATTGGGTCTGTCAGAAATACACTTCCAAGTTACCACACAAGCAAGCAAGATGGCCTAGTGATGGATCCATATGATATGAAGAGAAAAATCGGCTAAGTCCAGGATCCATATAATATGAAGAGAAAAATCGGCTAAGTCCCAGATTGGGTCTGTCAGAAATACACTTCCAAGTTACCACACAAGCAAGCAAGATGGCCTAGTGATGGATCCATATGATATGAAGAGAAAAATCGGCTAAGTCCCAGATTGGGTCTGTCAGACATACACTATCAAGTTACCACACAAGCAAGCAAGATGGCCTAGTGATGGATCCATATGATATGAAGAGAAAAATCGGCTAAGTCCCAGATTGGGTCTGTCAGAAATACACTTCCAAGTTACCACATGAGCAAGCAAGATGGCCTAGTGATGGATCCATATAATATGCAGAGAAAAATCGGCTAAGTCCCAGATTGGGTCTGTCAGAAATACACTTCCAAGTTACCACATGAGCAAGCAAGTTACCACATGAAGAGAAAGCCGGCAAAGTCTGGGAATGTTACCACATGAACTGGAAAATGGGCAAAAACCTACCTTCACAGGGAACGTGAATAAGTAAGGCTGTAGACATCGGATCGACAAGCCAAAGACTGATATGGAAAGGAAATGAGTAGTACTAGCTTTCCTGAGAGTTGCAGAGCTTAGACTGCATATGAACGAAAGTTATTAAGCGTCAAAGTCAGAGAAGTTACCCAAAGGAACACAAGTTCCAACTTAGAGCATGTATACCGCCTAGACGGTAAGAGGTACGGCCAGGCTGAGGAATAAGGAAATGTTGGCCAACATGTTCCCTAACTATCCCCCGAAGACCGCAAAGCAATCCAACATCAACCAAGAAAGTTATAGCCCGATCAAGGAAACACCTACTTTGCACCGATATTGCACCAAATACATGTACCAAGCACCTTCGGTTGCATACCTGCAGGGGTTTACCATAGTAGGCCATGGAAGACCGATATACCGAACATAATCACTTTCTATCTCCTCGGGTGTTTGAGATAGCGCTTTGCGGTACAAGAACGAAAGTTAGACTTTATCTTGGTGCATCTTTTTGCCCAAGATCACAAGACCCTATCTACCAAGGCAAGAAAGTTGTGTGGGGACAAAATGTCCAAAAGTGCCCAAAGTGGCACACTTGAACCATATATTCGAGAAAAACACAAGTGTGGGCCCGAGCTAGCAAGTTGAAATGTTCTGACCGTCAGTAGCCCTAGTTGAGGTGCACTTATCATTATATGAGGCCAACGTGCCAGCTAGTCTCTAAAGGGGCGATATGGGTGTTCCAAGGTTTGTACCCAATTGAGGAAAAAACAGGGTAAGGTACGGTGTACCGCGAATAACTCGGGCTATAGATGTCCGATCGATGAGTTTGGCATATGTATGGAAAGGTCTCGACGAGACCTAACTACCCTGAAAGTATGAAGGCAAAGACTTGAATGACCGGGAAGTTATTAAGTGCACAAGTGGTAAAGTTGCACCAAAGTCCATGTTACCCGAAGTGGTACATGAACACCCAATATTCGACCAAAACACAAGTTTAGAGACGAGCTAGCGAGCTACATTGTTCAGACCGTCAGTAGCCCGCATCAAGACACGCATTTCATTATATTGAGCCTAGCCGCTAGCTCGACTCGAAGTCGGTCATATGGTTGGTTGATGGTTTGGACCGACCACGTGGTGTACCAAGGTGATGTACCTTTCATGAATTAAAACTCTGGCTGTATGGCACTGAGCGACAAGCTAAGGTGTGATTTGGAATAGTCTTGAGTGGGACTATTTAGGAAAAATGCGAACAAAAAATCACAAAGTCCTTGGGCGAAGCTATTAGCGAAACATAGAGCAAATTGGTACCAAAAACTATGGAAATGGGACTTGAGTCAAAAATAACCGCAAGTTGGAGAAGAGATAGCAAGCTTGCGTAGAACAACTATATTTGGTGCATGGTATCACCAACAAAAAAGTATATGGGGCCAAGGTGCTGGCTGGCCTCCAAAGTGGAGATATGGGCGATCCAAAGTTTGTACCCAAGTACGAACAAGTATGGAAAAAACAGGGTAAGGTACCAAGTACCATTAATAACTTCGGCTGTAGATGGCCGAGCGAGGCAAACGGCTCACCGTTGGAAAGGTCTTGGGGAGACCTATCTACCCTAAAAGTTTCATGAGGCTGAGTTGAAAGACCACGGAGATATTAGGTGATGATGGTCCAATTCGGGGACCAAGTCGCAGGAAATGGCGCTTGACCAAAATCACCCTTGGAAGGTGAATACCGGCTTACCGGTAAGAGATAGCGACTTGGCGTAGAATATTCATAAGTTGGGCGTGTAGAGACGCAACTTTTATTATATGGGGCCAACCCGGTCAGGGTGCTCCAAGTCGGTCGTTTGGTTGGTTTATGGTTTGGGCCGACCACGTGGTGTGCCAAGTTGAGGTACCTTTCATGAATTATAACTTGGTCAGTTTGCCACCGAGCGACAAGCTGCGGTGTGTTTTGGAATGGTCTTGAGTGGGACTATCAAGCAAAAATACAAACAGAATATCAGCTTGTCCATGGCCGAAGCTATTAGTGAAACATATAGCAAAATGGGTCCGAAAACGAATGAAATGGGACTTGGACCAAGAATAACGGCAAGTTAGAGAAGAGATAGCAAGTTGGCGTAGAACAATTATATTTAGTGCAAGGTATGACCAAGAAAAAAGTATATGGGGCAAAGGTGCTGGCTGGCCTCCAAAGTGGAGATATGGGCGATCCAAAGTTTGTACCCAAGTACGAACAAGTATGGAAAAAACAGGGTAAGGTACCAAGTACCATTAATAACTTCGACTGTAGATGGCCGAGCGAGGCAAACGGCTCACCGTTGGAAAGGTCTTGGGGAGACCTATCTATCCATGCTGCATGGAGATGAATCTTGATCTTCTTCATCTCCCATCTCAATACAGCATCCCTACTTAAAGGCATCTCGGACTTAGTCGATTTTTCATAAATTCTTAGAAAAACATATTTTAGGATGCTGCGAGATGAATGAGATGCTGCATGGAGATGAATCTTGATCTTCTTCATCTCCCATCTTAATACAGCATCCCTACTTAAAGGCATCTCGGACTTAGTCGATTTTTCATAAATTCTAAGAAATTCTTATGTTAGGATGCTGGAAGATGAATGGGATGCTGCATGGAGATGAATCTTGATCTTCTCCATCTCCCATCTTAATACAGCATCCCTACTTAAAGGCATCTCGGACTTAGTCGATTTTTCATAAATTCTCAGAAAAACATATGTTAGGATGCAGAGAGATGAATGGGATGCTGCATGGAGATGAATCTTGACCTTCTTCATCTCCCATCTCAATACAGCATCCCTACTTAAAGGCATCTCGGACTTAGTCGATTTTTCATAAATTCTAAGAAAAACATATGTAAGGATGCTGGGAGATGATTGGGATGCTGCATGGAGATGAATATTGATCTTCTTCATCTCCCATCTTAATACAGCATTCCTACTTAAAGGCATCTCGGACTAAGTCGATTTTTCATAAATTCTAAGAAAAACATATGTTTGGATGCTGCGAAGTGAATGGGATGCTGCAAGGAGATGAATCTTGATCTTCTTCATCTCCCATCTTAATACAGCAACCCTACTTAAAGGCATCTCGGACTTAGTCGATTTTTCATAAATTCTAAGAAAAACATATGTAAGGATGCTGGGAGATGATTGGGATGCTGCATGGAGATGAATCTTGATCTTCTTCATCTCCCATCTTAATACAGCATCCCTACTTAAAGGCATCTCGGACTTAGTCGATTTTTCATAAATTCTAAGAAAAACATATGTTAGGATGCTGGGAGATGAATGGGATGCTGCATGGAGAAGAATATTTATCTTCTTCATCTCCCATCTTAATACAGCATCCCTACTTAAAGGCATCTCGGACTTAGTCGATTTTCCATAAATTCTAAGAAAAACATATGTTAGGATGCTGCGAGATGAATGGGATGCTGCATGGAGATGAATCTTGATCTCCTACATCTCCCATCTTAATACAGCATCCCTACTTAAAGGCATCTCGGACTTAGTCGATTTTTCATAAATTCATAGAAATTCATATGTTAGGATGCTGGGAGATGAATGGGATGCTGCATGGAGATGAATCTTGATCTCCTACATCTCCCATCTTAATACAGCATCCCTACTTAAAGCCATCTCGGACTTAGTCGATTTTTCATAAATTCTAAGAAATTCATATGTTAGGATGCTGGGAGATGAATGGGATGCTGCATGGAGATGAATCTTGATCTCCTACATCTCCCATCTCAATACAGCATCCCTACTTCAAGGCATCTCGGACTTAGTCGATTTTTCATAAATTCATAGAAATTCATATGTTAGGATGCTGCGAGATGAATGGGATGCTGCATGCAGATGAATATTGATCTCCTACATCTCTCATCTCAATACAGCATCCCTACTTAAAGCCATCTCGGACTTAGTCGATTTTTCATAAATTCATAGAAATTCATATGTTGGGATGCTGCGAGATGAAGGGGTAGCTGCATGGAGATGAATCTTGACCTTCTTCATCTCCCATCTTAATACAGCATCCCTACTTAAAGGCATCTCGGACTTAGTCGATTTTTCATAAATTCTAAGAAATTCATATGTAAGGATGCTGCGAGATGAATGGGATGCTGCATGGAGATGAATCTTGATCTTCTTCATCTCCCATCTTAATACAGCATCCCTACTTAAAGGCATCTCGGACTTAGTCGATTTTTCATAAATTCTAAGATATTCATATGTTAGGATGCTGGGAGATGAATGGGATGCTGCATGGAGATGAATCTTGATCTCCTACATCTCCCATCTTAATACAGCATCCCTACTTAAAGGCATCTCGGACTTAGTCGATTTTTCATAAATTCATAGAAATTCATATGTTAGGATGCTGGGAGATGAATGGGATGCTGCATGGAGATGAATCTTGATCTCCTACATCTCCCATCTTAATACAGCATCCCTACTTAAAGCCATCTCGGACTTAGTCGATTTTTCATAAATTCTAAGAAATTCATATGTTAGGATGCTGCGAGATGAATGGGATGCTGCATGGAGATGAATCTTGATCTTCTTCATCTCCCATCTTAATACAGCATCCCTACTTAAAGGCATCTCGGACTTAGTCGATTTTTCATAAATTCATAGAAATTCATATGTTAGGATGCTGGGAGATGAATGGGATGCTGCATGCAGATGAATATTGATCTCCTACATCTCTCATCTCAATACAGCATCCCTACTTAAAGCCATCTCGGACTTAGTCGATTTTTCATAAATTCATAGAAATTCATATGTTGGGATGCTGCGAGATGAAGGGGTAGCTGCATGGAGATGAATCTTGACCTTCTTCATCTCCCATCTTAATACAGCATCCCTACTTAAAGGCATCTCGGACTTAGTCGATTTTTCATAAATTCTAAGAAATTCATATGTAAGGATGCTGCGAGATGAATGGGATGCTGCATGGAGATGAATCTTGACCTTCTTCATCTCCCATCTTAATACAGCATCCCTACTTAAAGGCATCTCGGACTTAGTCGATTTTTCATAAATTCATAGAAATTCATATGTTAGGATCCTGGGAGATGAATGGGATGCTGCATGGAGATGAATCTTGATCTCCTACATCTCCCATCTTAATACAGCATCCCTACTTAAAGGCATCTCGGACTTAGTCGATTTTTCATAAATTCATAGAAATTCATATGTTAGGATGCTGGGAGATGAATGGGATGCTGCATGGAGATGAATCTTGATCTCCTACATCTCCCATCTTAATACAGCATCCCTACTTAAAGCCATCTCGGACTTAGTCGATTTTTCATAAATTCTAAGAAATTCATATGTTAGGATGCTGGGAGATGAATGGGATGCTGCATGGAGATGAATCTTGATCTCCTACATCTCCCATCTCAATACAGCATCCCTACTTCAAGGCATCTCGGACTTAGTCGATTTTTCATAAATTCATAGAAATTCATATGTTAGGATGCTGCGAGATGAATGGGATGCTGCATGCAGATGAATATTGATCTCCTACATCTCTCATCTCAATACAGCATCCCTACTTAAAGCCATCTCGGACTTAGTCGATTTTTCATAAATTCATAGAAATTCATATGTTGGGATGCTGCGAGATGAAGGGGTAGCTGCATGGAGATGAATCTTGACCTTCTTCATCTCCCATCTTAATACAGCATCCCTACTTAAAGGCATCTCGGACTTAGTCGATTTTTCATAAATTCTAAGAAATTCATATGTAAGGATGCTGCGAGATGAATGGGATGCTGCATGGAGATGAATCTTGATCTTCTTCATCTCCCATCTTAATACAGCATCCCTACTTAAAGGCATCTCGGACTTAGTCGATTTTTCATAAATTCTAAGAAAAACATATGTTAGGATGCTGCGAGATGAATGGGATGCTGCATGGAGATGCATCTTGATCTCCTACATCTCCCATCTTAATACAGCATCCCTACTTAAAGCCATCTCGGACTTAGTCGATTTTTCATAAATTCATAGAAATTCATATGTTAGGATGCTGCGAGATGAATGGGATGCTGCATGGAGATGAATCTTGATCTACTCCATCTCCCATCTCAATACAGCATCCCTACTTAAAGGCATCTCGGACTTAGTCGATTTTTCATAAATTCATAAAAATTCATATGTTAGGATGCTGCGAGCTGAATGGGATGCTGCATGGAGATGAATCTTGATCTTCCTAATCTCCCATCTTAATACAGCATCCCTACTTAAAGGCATCTCGGACTTAGTCGATTTTTCATAAATCCTTAGAAATTCATATGTTAGGATGCTGCGAGATGAATGGGATGCTGCATGGAGATGAATCTTGATCTTCTTCATCTCCCATCTCAATACAGCATCCCTACTTAAAGGCATCTCGGACTTAGTCGATTTTTCATAAATTCATAGAAATTCATATGTTAGGATGCTGCGAGATGAATGGGATGCTGTTGTGAGATGAATCTTGATCTTTTTCATCTTCCATCTTAATACAGCATCCCTACTTAAAGGCATCTCGGACTTAGTCGATTTTTCATAAATTCTAAGAAAATCATATGTTAGGATGCTGCGAGATGAATGGGATGCTGCATGGAGATGAATCTTGATCTTCTACATCTCCCATCTTAATACAGCATCCCTACTTAAAGGCATCTCGGACTTAGTCGATTTTTCATAAATTCTAAGAAAAACATATGTTAGGATGCTGCGAGATGAATGGGATGCTGCATGGAGATTAATCTTGATCTTCTTCATCTCCCATCTTAATACAGCATCCCTACTTAAAGGCATCTCGGACTTAGTCGATTTTTCATAAATTCTAAGAAAAACATATGTTAGGATGCTGCGAGATGAATGGGATGCTTCATGGAGATGAATCTTGATCTTCTTCATCTCCCATCTTAATACAGCATCCCTACTTAAAGGCATCTCGGACATAGTCGATTTTTCATAAATTCTAAGAAATTCATATGTTAGGATGCTGCGAGATGAATGGGATGGTGCATCGAGATGAATCTTGATCTTCTACATCTCCCATCTCAATACAGCATCCCTACTTAAAGGCATCTCGGACTTAGTCGATTTTTCATAAATTCATAGAAATTCATATGTTAAGATGCTGCTAGATGAATGAGATGCTGCATGGAGATGAATCTTGATCTCCTACATCTCCCATCTCAATACAGCATCCCTACTTAAAGGCATCTCGGACTTAGTCGATTTTTCATAAATCCTTAGAAATTCATATGTAAGGATGCTGCGAGATGAATGAAATGCTGCATGGAGATGGATCTTGATCTGATTCATCTCCCATCTCAATACAGCATCCCTACTTAAAGGCATCTCGGACTTAGTCGATTTTTCATGAATTCTAAGAAAAACATATGTTAGGATGCTGCGAGATGAATGGGATGCTGCATGGAGATGAATCTTGATCTTCTCCATCTTTCATCTCAATACAGCATCCCTACTTAAAGGCATCTCGGACTTAGTCGATTTTTCATAAATTCTAAGAAAAACATATGTTTGGATGCTGCGAGATGAATGGGATGCTGGATAGAGATGAATCTTGATCTTCTTCATCTCCCATCTTAATACAGCATCCCTACTTAAAGGCATCTCGGACTTAGTCGATTTTTCATAAATTCTAAGAAAAACATATGTTAGGATGCTGGGAGATGAATGGGATGCTGCATGGAGATAAATCTAGATCTTCTCCATCTCCCAACTCAATACAGCATCCCTACTTAAAGGCATCTTGGACTTAGTCGATTTTTCATAAATTCTAAGAAATTCATATGTTAGGATGCTGCGATATGAATGGGATGCTGCATGGAGATGAATCTTGATCTTCTTTATCTCCCATCTTAATACAGCATCCCTACTTAAAGGCATCTCGGACTTAGTCGATTTTTCATATATTCTAAGAAATTCATATGTTAGGATGCTGCGAGATGAATGGGATGCTGCATGGAGATGAATCTTGATCTTCTTCATCTCCCGTCTTAATACAGCATCCCTTCTTAAAGGCATCTCGGACTTAGTCGATTTTTCATAAATTCTAAGAAATTCATATGTTAGGATGCTGCGAGATGAATGGGATGCTGCATTGAGATGAATCTTGATCTTATTCATCTCCCATCTCAATACAGCATCCCTACTTAATTCATCTCGGACTTAGTCGATTTTTCATAATTTCTAAGAAATTCATATGTTAGGATGCTGCGATATGAATGGGATGCTGCATGGAGATGAATCTTGATCTTCTTCATCTCCCATCTTAATACAGCATCCCTACTTAAAGGCATCTCGGACTTAGTCGATTTTTCATAAATTCTAAGAAATTCATATGTTAGGATGCTGCGAGATGAATGGGATGCTACATGGAGATGTATCTTGATCTTCTTCATCTCCCATCTTAATACAGCATCCCTACTTAAAGGCATCTCGGACTTAGTCGAAATTTCATAAATTCTAAGAAATTCATATGTTAGGATGCTGCGAGATGAATGGGATGCTGCATGGAGATGAATCTTGATCTCCTACATTTCCCATCTTTATACAGCATCCCTACTTAAAGGCATCTCGGACTTAGTCGATTTTTCATAAATTCATAGAAATTCATATGTTAGGATGCTGCGAGATGAATGGGATGCTGCATGGAGATGAATCTTGATCTACTCCATCTCCCATCTTAATACAGCATCCCTACTTAAATGCATCTCGGACTTAGTCGATTTTTCATAAATTCTAAGAAATTCATATGTTAGGATGCTGGGAGATGAATGAGATGCTGCATGGAGATGAATCTTGATCTCCTACATCTCTCATCTCAATACAGCATCCCTACTTAAAGCCATCTCGGACTTAGTCGATTTTTCATAAATTCATAGAAATTCATATGTTAGGATGCTGCAAGATGAATTAGATGCTGCATGGAGATGAATCTTGATCTTCTTCATCTCCCATCTTAATACAGCATCCTTACTTAAAGGCATCTCGGACTTAGTCGATTTTTCATAAATTCTAAGAAATTCATATGTTAGGATGCTGGGAGATGAATGAGATGCTGCATGGAGATGAATCTTGATCTCCTACATCTCTCATCTCAATACAGCATCCCTACTTAAAGCCATCTCGGACTTAGTCGATTTTTCATAAATTCATAGAAATTCATATGTTAGGATGCTGCGAGATGAATGGGATGCTGCATGGAGATGAATCTTGATCTCCTACATCTCTCATCTCAATACAGCATCCCTACTTAAAGGCATCTCGGACTTAGTCGATTTTTCATAAATTCATAGAAATTCATATGTTAGGATGCTGGGAGATGAATGGGATGCTGCATGGAGATGAATCTTGATCTTCTTCATCTCCCATCTCAATACAGCATCCCTACTTAAAGGAATCTCGGACTTAGTCGATTTTTCATAAATTCTAAGAAATTCATATGTTAGGATGCTAGGAGATGAATGGGATGCTGCATGGAGATGAATCTTGATCTTCTTCATCTCCCATCTTAATACAGCATCCCTACTTAAAGGCATCTCGGACTAAGTCGATTTTTCATAAATTCATAGAAATTCATATGTTAGGATGCTGGGAGATGAATGGGATGCTGCATGGAGATGAATCTTGATCTTCTTCATCTCCCATCTTAATACAGCATCCCTACTTAAAGGCATCTCGGACTTAGTCGATTTTTCATAAATTCTAAGAAATTCATATGTTAGGATGCTGCGAGATGCATGGGATGCTGCACGGAGATGAATCTTGATCTTCTCCATCTCCCATCTTAATACAGCATCCCTACTTAAAGGCATCTTGGACTTAGTCGATTTTTCATAAATTCTAAGAAATTCATATGTTAGGATGCTGCGAGATGAATGGGATGCTGCATGGAGATGAATCTTGATCTTCTCCATCTCCCATCTTGATACAGCATCCCTACTTAAAGGCATCTCGGACTTAGTCGATTTTTCATAAATTCTAAGAAATTCATATGTTAGGATGCTGCGAGATGAATGGGATGCTGCATGGAGATGAATCTTGATCTTCCTAATCTCCCATCTTAATACAGCATCCCTACTTAAAGGCATCTCGGACTTAGTCGATTTTTCATAAATTCTAAGAAAAACATATGTTTGGATGCTGCGAGATGAATGGGATGCTGCATGGAGATGAATCTTGATCTTCTTAATCTCCCATCTTAATACAGCATCCCTACTTAAAGGCATCTCGGACTTAGTCGATTTTTCATAAATTCTAAGAAAATCATATGTTAGGATGCTGCGAGATGAATGGGATGCTGCATGGAGATGAATCTTGATCTTCTTCATCTCCCGTCTTAATACAGCATCCCTTCTTAAAGGCATCTCAGACTTAGCCGATTTTTCATAAATTCTAAGAAATTCACATGTTAGGATGCTGCGAGATGAATGGGATGCTGCATGGAGATGAATCTTGATCTTCTACATCTCCCATCTCGATACAGCATCCCTACTTAAAGGCATCTCGGACTTAGTCGATTTTTCATAAATTCTAAGAAATTCATATGTTAGGATGCTGCGAGATGAATGGGATGCTGCATGGAGATGAATCTTGATCTCCTACATCTCCCATCTTAATACAGCATCCCTACTTAAAGGCATCTCGGACTTAGTCGATTTTTCATAAATTCTTAAAAAAACATATGTTAGGATGCTGGGAGATGAATGGGATGCTGCATGGAGATGAATCATGATCTTCTTCATCTCCCATCTTAATACAGCATCCCTACTTAAAGGCATCTCGGACTTAGTCGATTTTTCATAAATTCTAAAAAAAAACATATGTTAGGATGCTGGGAGATGAATGGGATGCTGCATGGAGATGAATCTTGATCTTCTTCATCTCCCATCTTAATACAGCATCCTTACTTAAAGGCATCTCGGACTTAGTCGATTTTTCATAAATTCTAAGAAATTCATATGTTAGGATGCTGCGAGATGAATGGGATGCTGCATGGAGATGAAACTAGATCTTCTACATCTCCCATCTTAATTACAGCATCCCTTCTTAAAGGCATCTCGGACTTAGTCGATTTTTCATAAATTCTAAGAAATTCATATGTAAGGATGCTGGGAGATGAATGGGATGCTGCATGGAGATGAATCTTGATCTTCTTCATCTCCCATCTTAATACAGCATCCCTACTTAAAGGCATTTTGGACTTAGTCGATTTTTCATACCTGCACCTCCGGAATTTCGTCCGGAATTTTGTAAACGTGTTTTTCCGTTTTCTCTCAATGGCGCGCGAACTAAGCGTCGGATCGAAAAAAACCCAAAAGTAAAATGTGTTTAAAAACCCGATTTCTACATTATTGCCGAAGACACCAAAGCGCTATCTCGAAATTTTAAAAATCGATCGAAAATGTATGGACGGCGTTCACAAAATTCGTCTAGAATTTTGTAAACGTGTTTTTCCGTTTTCTCTAAATTGCGGGCGAACTAAGCGTCGGATCGAAAAAAACCCAAAAGTAAAATGTGTTTAAAAACCCGATTTCTACATTATTGCCGAAGACACCAAAGCGCTATCTCGAAATTTTAAAAATCGATCGAAAATGTATGGACGGCGTTCACAAAATTCGTCCGGAATTTTGTAAACGTGTCGACGTGCGATTAGCTAGCGAAGTGAAATGTTCTAGGCATAACTAGAACACGTTAATGCGCAACTTTTTGAATCAGAACTTTTTTCGATATCTGGCCCCCAAAGGGGGGATATGGGCGATCAAAGGATTTTTCCAAGTTTCGGTACTTTTTACGGTATCGCTCATAGCTCCGGCTGTATGCAAGCAAATGACAATCTAAGACATGATTTGGAAAGGTATTGAGCAGTACTAACTTACGTTAGAACACAGCGAAGCGCTATCGGTTCATGGCAAGGCCGATATAAGCAGTCAAAGATGAAAAATGTTGACAAAATGAACAAAAATTACCTTGGTACGCGAATAGCGGCCAGGGATGAAGAGGTACGAAGGTGGTGTAGAAGAATTATAATTAGGGCTTGGTACGCTCTAAAAGTTTGCCGAAGACCGCAAAGCGCTCAGACCCATAGAAAGTGGCCATTTGGGCCGAACAGTGCGTGCAAAGAGGTGAAAATGCAAAAATTGCACTTTGGGGGGCGATTTGCGGGGGGAAGGAGGGGTCGGAGGGCAAAATGTCCCTTAACCAAAAAGTCTTATCTCGTCGAGATCTACAACATTGCCGAAGACCGCAAAGCGCTAGCTCGCAATCGAAAAATCGAGAATTTGAAAATTTTCTAAGTCTTGGGCTCCCTAAGGAAAAGTTTCAAAAATCACGTTTGTCCCCAATTTTGAAGGGGAAGGAGTCGGTTCCGGGGCATGGTGTCTTCGGCAAAAAGTCTTATCTTTTTGCGTACTTTCGTCTAGTTCAATAAAAATTTTTGACCCAAAATTTGTTCGGCGGACCCCTAGGTCGAAAAACCCGAAAAAAGTCGAAAAAAGTCGAAAATGTCGAAAAATGAGAAAACCTCATATTCGGACTCTACACGAGCCCCAGATATTGAAAAGTGAAATCCGCGGTCGATTTGGAACAAAAAATTGACCTAGGCAAAGTTGTATGGAGGTAGGGACCCCTGAGAAAAAAGTTTGGTCCCGAGGCTCCTTGGACCACCAAGTCCCTAGGTCGGACCAAAATCGGAAAAAATCCGACCAAAGTCGAAAGTGTCGAAAATTTTAAAAAACCCCTTTTGGGGCCCTATGGCCTCCCTAGATAATGAAAAGTGAGGTCCGCGGCCGATCCGGAAGAAAAACTAGACCTAGGCAAACTTGTATGACGGTGGGGACCCAAAAAAATTTCGATGAGTGTAGTTTAGACAGGCCGGAAAATGTATCGGTGGTCCGTATCAAGGGACGTCTTTTAGTTCCATGGGGTGGTGGTCGTCGAACAAAGTCGCCTAGGTCGACCACCAGAAAGACCAGTCGTGTTGTAATGGATGTTTTGACCACTTTACTAGGGAAACCTAGTAGGTCGAAGCAAATTTGGGGTTCGAGATGAGTTGGTGAAAGTTGGTCCAACCTAGGTGTGCTTGGTGGAGGTTGACCATGAAAGTAGAGCATGATAGGAATGACCATAACTTTGGTTCTAGATGTCGGATCGGTACACTTGAGGCAGTTTTGGAAAGGTGAAGGCCTGCTCTAGCTATGTTTCCTACCAAGCTGAGCGCCTACTAGTGACCCGGAGGAGGTATTAAGGGTCAAAGGCAAAAAGGGGTACCCTAAAGTGCATGTGACCAAGAAAATGGGAAAAACGGTATCGCCTATAGCTCAGGCTGTATGGCTCGGATCGGAAAGCTTGGATATGCGTTGGAAAGGTCTTGACGAGCGCTAGCTATGTGTCCTACCAAGCGAAGCGCTAGGTGTTGAGCAAGTCGGTCATATTAGAGGGCAAAGGTGAAAAATGGTGGTTTAGAGGCGAAAATTCACCTTATGATCGAAAATAGCGGGCGAACGATAAGAGCTACGAACACGGCGTAGAACAATCATAAGTACGTTACCACAAGACCTAACTTTGGCCAATATAGAGCGAGAAGATCGGAGGTACCCATCAGGGTGATATGGCTGGTTCAAAGTTGGACCAAAACGAGACTTGAGAAATGGGTTGAAACACGGTATCGCGAATAACTCAGGCTGTATGGAACGGATCGACAAGCTAAGATCAGTGTTGGAAAGGTCGAACCGAGCGCTAACTATAATCCCAAACAACCGAAGCGCTAAGTGTTGAGCAAAACTGAGTTATTAAGCGACAAAGTGGAAAAATAATACCAAAATTTCCAAAAATCACACAAGACCAAGAATACCGAGCAGGCGGTAAGAGATAGCGGGTTGACGTAGAATACTTATAAGTTTGCCTCTACGAGACCTAAAAGTCGTCCATAGACAGCGAGAAGATCGGACCACTCTGGAAGGGTGATACGAGTGGTCAAAAAGTGGCAAAAATGAAACATGGCTAAAATGGATTTGACTTGTGCACCGTATAGCTCCGGCTGTATGGCATGGATTGTTAAGCTAGGATATGTTTTGGAAAGGTAACACCCAGCGCTAGATACGACTAGAAGAAAGCAAAGCGCTAACTAGCATGATTTGGAAGTTATTAAGTGTCAAAGTCGAAAAATGTTACCAAAATTGAAACTCGAGTACATTGGGCCAAAAAGTACAAGTTGTGAAATTTGGACTTACGAGTAAAATACCGAGCAGGCGGTAAGAGATAGAGACTTGGTGTAGAACAATTATATGTTGGGCATGTTATAACCTATATTTGGCCCGAACATAGTGACGAGATCGGTGGTACCCAAAAGGGTGGTACAGGTGTTAGATGGTTTTCCCAGAGCATAAGCTCCACATGATATGGAAAACGGGAAACATCATAACTTCGGCTGTATGGCATGGAATGGAACGAACAAGGTATCGATGGAAAGAGAAAAGGTAGCGCTAACTATAATTCCTACCAAGCAAAGCGCTAGCATGTGACCGTTCGGGTGTTATTGTGAGTCAAAGTCAGAAATTGTTACCACGAGAGGCGAAAATCCGACTAAGTCCATGAATACCGGGCTGGCGGTAAGAGATACGGCTTGGCCGTAGAACATTTATAAGTTGGCCAATACAAGACCTAAGTTTCGTCCATAGACGACAAGAAGATCGAAGATACGTGAAGGTGAGATATGGGCGTCCCAAAGTGGGCCTTTGAAAAAGTGACAAACTTCCCTTATAACAGCATACACCAAATATCTCTGGCTCTATGGCACCGAATAAGAAGTTGAGGTCAGCGATAGAAAGGTGATAGTCAGCGCTAAATATCATACGAACAGAGTGAAGCGCTAAAGGGAAAGGATCTTGGTGATATAAGGTGACAAAGTCGAGAAAAGTTGCCTCAAAATCATGAAAAATGTGAAAAAATGGCTAAGTCCCGGGTGCCTTAAGGGCAGGTTGATCGAATGTACCGAGCTGGCGGTACGAGATAGAGACTTGGTGTAGAACAATTATATGTTTGGCATGGCAAGACCTACATTTGGTCAATACAAAGTGAGAAGATCAAAGAAACCCGTAAGGGTGATATTGGTGTCCACAGGTAAAAAGCACTAAGTCTTGGGAAACTTTTATGAAGAAAAAGGACCCTGATGGGTCATATAGGATGGATCGAAAAATCGGCTAAGTCCCAAAATGGGGATGTCAGAACTACACTCAAATGTTACCACACCAAGCAAGGCAAACTTATATGAAGCAAAGGACCCTGATGGGTCATATGGTATTGGTCGAAAAATCGGCTAAGTCCCAAAATGGGGATGTCAGAACTACACTCATGTGTTACCACACCAAGCAAGGCAAACTTATATGAAGCAAAGGACCCTGATGGGTCATATGGTATTTTACGAAAAATCGGCTAAGTCCCAAAATGGGGATGTCAGAACTACACTCAAATGTTACCACACCAAGCAAGGCAAACTTATATGAAGCAAAGGACCCTGATGGGTCATATGGTATTTTACGAAAAATCGGCTAAGTCCCAAAATGGGGATGTCAGAACTACACTCAAATGTTACCACACCAAGCAAGGCAAACTTATATGAAGCAAAGGACCCTGATGGGTCATATGGTATTTTACGAAAAATCGGCTAAGTCCCAAAATGGTGATGTCAGAACTACACTCAAATGTTACCACACCAAGCAAGGCAAACTTATATGAAGCAAAGGACCCATATGGGTCATATGGTATTTTACGAAAAATCGGCTAAGTCCCAAAATGATGATGTCAGAACTACACTCAAATGTTACCATACCAAGCAAGGCAAACTTATATGAAGCAAAGGACCCTGATGGGTCATATGGTATTTTACGAAAAATCGGCTAAGTCCCAAAATGGTGATGTCAGAACTACACTAAAATGTTACCACATCAAGCAAGGCAAACTTATATGAAGGAAAGGACCCTGATGGGTCATATGGTATTTTACGAAAAATCGGCTAAGTCCCAAAATGGTGATGTCAGAACTACACTCAAATGTTACCACACCAAGCAAGGCAAACTTATATGAAGCAAAGGACCCTGATGGGTCATATGGTATTGATCGAAAAATCGGCTAAGTCCCAAAATGGGGATGTCAGAACTACACTCAAATGTTACCACACCAAGCAAGGCAAACTTATATGAAGGCAAGGACCCTGATGGGTCATATGGTATTTTACGAAAAATCGGCTAAGTCCCAAAATGGGGATGTCAGAACTACACTAAAAAGTTACCACACCAAGCAAGGCAAACTTATATGAAGCAAAGGACCCTGATGGGTCATATGGTATTTTACGAAAAATCGGCTAAGTCCCAAAATGGGGATGTCAGAACTACACTCATGTGTTACCACACCAAGCAAGGCAAACTTATATGAAGCAAAGGACCCTGATGGGTCATATGGTATGGATCGAAAAATCGGCTAAGTCCCAAAATGGGGATGTCAGAACTACACTCAAATGTTACCACACCAAGCAAGGCAAACTTATATGAAGCAAAGGACCCTGATGGGTCATATGGTATTTTACGAAAAATCGGCTAAGTCCCAAAATGGGGATGTCAGAACTACACTCATGTGTTACCACACCAAGCAAGGCAAACTTATATGAAGCAAAGGACCCTGATGGGTCATATGGTATGGATCGAAAAATCGGCTAAGTCCCAAAATGGGGATGTCAGAACTACACTCAAATGTTACCACACCAAGCAAGGCAAACTTATATGAAGCAAAGGACCCTGATGGGTCATATGGTATTTTACGAAAAATCGGCTAAGTCCCAAAATGGGGATGTCAGAACTACACTCAAATGTTACCACACCAAGCAAGGCAAACTTATATGAAGGAAAGGACCCTGATGGGTCATATGGTATTTTACGAAAAATCGGCTAAGTCCCAAAATGGGGATGTCAGAACTACACTCAAATGTTACCACACCAAGCAAGGCAAACTTATATGAAGCAAAGGACCCTGATGGGTCATATGGTATTTTACGAAAAATCGGCTAAGTCCCAAAATGGGGATGTCAGAACTACACTCATGTGTTACCACACCAAGCAAGGCAAACTTATATGAAGCAAAGGACCCTGATGGGTCATATGGTATTTTACGAAAAATCGGCTAAGTCCCAAAATGGGGATGTCAGAACTACACTCATGTGTTACCACACCAAGCAAGGCAAACTTATATGAAGCAAAGGACCCTGATGGGTCATATGGTATTTTACGAAAAATCGGCTAAGTCCCAAAATGGGGATGTCAGAACTACACTCATGTGTTACCACATCAAGCAAGGCAAACTTATATGAAGCAAAGGACCCTGATGGGTCATATGGTATTGATCGAAAAATCGGCTAAGTCCCAAAATGGGGATGTCAGAACTACACTCAAATGTTACCACACCAAGCAAGGCAAACTTATATGAAGCAAAGGACCCTGATGGGTCATATGGTATTTTACGAAAAATCGGCTAAGTCCCAAAATGGGGATGTCAGAACTACACTCAAATGTTACCACACCAAGCAAGGCAAACTTATATGAAGCAAAGGACCCATATGGGTCATATGGTATTTTACGAAAAATCGGCTAAGTCCCAAAATGAGGATGTCAGAACTACACTAAAAAGTTACCACACCAAGCAAGGCAAAGTACCTAGGTGAACCCTAGGAAGAAACACGGACCAAGTCAGATGGCCTAAGTCAATAGAACAAGTGACCTAGGCAAAGTTGTATGGCGCTGAGGACCCTGAAAAATCTGGTTAGTGTAGTTTAGACAGGGTAGGTTTTTGGGTCGGCCGAACCCCCTTATTTTGGGTTTTGGCCTCATCAAGAAGCTACACCTAGGCAAACTGCCTAGGGTGAAAGTGCGAAGACCAATCGAATAGTAAGACAAGTTTTGACCGATCGCCCTAGGCAAGCTTGTATGAAGAAAGGGACCCTAAGGGTCATATGGAAATACATGAAAAATCGGCTAAGTCCCAAAATTGGGATGTCAGAACTACACTAAAAAGTTACCACATCAAGCAAGGCAAACTACCTAGGTGAACCCTAGCAAGAAACACGGACCAAGTCAGATGGCCTAAGTCAAGAGTGCAAGTGACCTAGGCAAAGTTGTATGACGGTGAGGACCCTGAAAAATCTGGTTAGTGTAGTTTAGACAGGGGAGGTTTTTGGGTCGGCTGAACCTCCTTATTTTGGGTTTTGACCTCCTCAAGAAGCTACACCTAGGCAAACTGCCTAGGGTGAAAGTGCGAAGACCAATCGAATAGTAAGACAAGTTTTGACCGATCGCCCTAGGCAAGCTTGTATGAAGAAAGGGACCCTATGGGTCATATGGAAATACATGAAAAATCGGCTAAGTCCCAAAATTGGGATGTCTGAACTACACTAAAAAGTTACCACATCAAGCAAGGCAAAGTACCTTGGTTAACCCTAGCAAGAAACACGGACCAAGTCAGATGGCCTAAGTCAAGAGAACAAGTGACCTAGGCAAAGTTGTATGACGGTGAGGACCCTGAAAAATCTGGTTAGTGTAGTTTAGACAGGGGAGGTTTTTGGGTCGGCTGAACCTCCTTATTTTGGGTTTTGACCTCCTCAAGAAGCTACACCTAGGCAAACTGCCTAGGGTGAAAGTGCGAAGACCAATCGAATAGTAAGACAAGTTTTGACCGATCGCCCTAGGCAAGCTTGTATGAAGAAAGGGACCCTATGGGTCATATGGAAATACATGAAAAATCGGCTAAGTCCCAAAATTGGGATGTCTGAACTACACTAAAAAGTTACCACAGCAAGCAAGGCAAAGTACCTAGGTGAACCCTAGGAAGAAACACGGACCAAGTCAGATGGCCTAAGTCAAGAGTACAAGTGACCTAGGCAAAGTTGTATGGCGCTGAGGACCCTGAAAAATCGGGTTAGTGTAGTTTAGACAGGGGAGGTTTCTGGGTCGGCTGAACCTCCTTATTTCGGGTTTTGGCCTCCTCAAGAAGACAGACCTAGGCAAACTGCCTAGGGTGAAAGTGCGAAGACCAATCGAATAGTAAGACAAGTTTTGACCGATCGCCCTAGGCAAGCTTGTATGAAGAAAGGGACCCTATGGGTCATATGGAAATACATGAAAAATCGGCTAAGTCCCAAAATTGGGATGTCTGAACTACACTAAAAAGTTACCACATCAAGCAAGGCAAAGTACCTAGGTGAACCCTAGGAAGAAACACGGACCAAGTCAGATGGCCTAAGTCAAGAGTACAAGTGACCTAGGCAAAGTTGTATGGCGCTGAGGACCCTGAAAAATCGGGTTAGTGTAGTTCAGACAGGGGAGGTTTCTGGGTCGGCTGAACCTCCTTATTTCGGGTTTTGGCCTCCTCAAGAAGACAGACCTAGGCAAACTGCCTAGGGTGAAAGTGCGAAGACCAATCGAATAGTAAGACAAGTTTTGACCGATCGCCCTAGGCAAGCTTGTATGAAGAAAGGGACCCTATGGGTCATATGGAAATACATGAAAAATCGGCTAAGTCCCAAAATTGGGATGTCTGAACTACACTAAAAAGTTACCACATCAAGCAAGGCAAAGTACCTAGGTGAACCCTAGGAAGAAACACGGACCAAGTCAGATGGCCTAAGTCAAGAGTACAAGTGACCTAGGCAAAGTTGTATGGCGCTGAGGACCCTGAAAAATCGGGTTAGTGTAGTTCAGACAGGGGAGGTTTCTGGGTCGGCTGAACCTCCTTATTTCGGGTTTTGGCCTCCTCAAGAAGACAGACCTAGGCAAACTGCCTAGGGTGAAAGTGCGAAGACCAATCGAATAGTAAGACAAGTTTTGACCGATCGCCCTAGGCAAGCTTGTATGAAGAAAGGGACCCTATGGGTCATATGGAAATATACGAAAAATCGGCTAAGTCCCGAAATTGGGATGTCTGAACTACACTAAAAAGTTACCACATCAAGCAAGGCAAAGTACCTAGGTGAACCCTAGGAAGAAACACGGACCAAGTCAGATGGCCTAAGTCAAGAGTACAAGTGACCTAGGCAAAGTTGTATGGCGCTAAGGACCATGAAAAATCGGGTTAGTGTAGTTAAGACAGGGGAGGTTTCAGGGTCGGCTGGACCTCCTTATTTCGGGTTTTGGCCTCCTCAAGAAGACAGACCTAGGCGAACTGCCTAGGGTGAAAGTGCGAAGACCAATCGAATAGTAAGACAAGTTTTGACCGATCGCCCTAGGCAAGCTTGTATGAAGAAAGGGACCCTATGGGTCATATGGAAATACATGAAAAATCGGCTAAGTCCCAAAATTAGGATGTCTGAACTACACTAAAAAGTTACCACATCAAGCAAGGCAAAGTACCTAGGTGAACCCTAGGAAGAAACACGGACCAAGTCGGATGGCCTAAGTCAAGAGTACAAGTGACCTAGGCAAAGTTGTATGGCGCTGAGGACCCTGAAAAATCGGGTTAGTGTAGTTCAGACAGGGGAGGTTTCAGGGTCGGCCGAACCTCCTTATTTCGGGTTTTGGCCTCCTCAAGAAGACAGACCTAGGCGAACTGCCTAGGGTGAAAGTGCGAAGACCAATCGAATAGTAAGACAAGTTTTGACCGATCGCCCTAGGCAAGCTTGTATGAAGAAAGGGACCCTATGGGTCATATGGAAATACATGAAAAATCGGCTAAGTCCCAAAATTAGGATGTCTGAACTACACTAAAAAGTTACCACATCAAGCAAGGCAAAGTACCTAGGTGAACCCTAGGAAGAAACACGGACCAAGTCGGATGGCCTAAGTCAAGAGTACAAGTGACCTAGGCAAAGTTGTATGGCGCTGAGGACCCTGAAAAATCGGGTTAGTGTAGTTCAGACAGGGGAGGTTTCAGGGTCGGCCGAACCTCCTTATTTCGGGTTTTGGCCTCCTCAAGAAGACAGACCTAGGCGAACTGCCTAGGGTGAAAGTGCGAAGACCAATCGAATAGTAAGACAAGTTTTGACCGATCGCCCTAGGCAAGCTTGTATGAAGAAAGGGACCCTATGGGTCATATGGAAATATACGAAAAATCGGCTAAGTCCCAAAATTGGGATGTCAGAACTACACTATAAAGTTACCACATTAGCAAGGCAGACTTGTATGAAGAACGGGACCCTGGTGAAAGTAGCAAATATCCCAAACCGAACATGAATATTATACACACAAGAGTACGAACATAAAGGAACACGGACCAAGCGTACCGAGAGAATCGGTACTATAGAGCCCTCGTGGTTCTACACAAAGACTTTATGTTCGGGGTTCACACCCCAAATCGAACGTGGAATTTACTTTCTGATGGTCATGCGGTCGTCCAAAGGGGTCTAGTATCCTGGGATGACAAGCATCACGGGCACAGCTCGTATCAAAACAGTCGAAGAGGCCCGCGAAAGCTTGCTTTCCATGGCTATGCGATGCACAAATTGAGTTTACTCACCGTAGTATAAAACGAACGAACCGAACCTATCCGAGTAGGGATAATGGGCGCAGTAACATACTTCTGTGACCCAGCGAGAGTTGAACGAGGTGACATGAACTGTCAGTGGCTTATATCAGATGGGATACATACATGAGATTGCTTTCAAATCTACACTCGAAAACCTAACCAAGTAAAAGCGAACGTGGGAAGGATTCGAAACCGGTCACGAAATCTTAAGCTGGAAAGAGTCATCACTATGGATACATATTATGCGAAACCAATCAAGTGCTCAGTACTGATCCAAAACCTAAGAGCACTAGTGAACACCTTATTCTCACCCTAGTTCACATCCAAGTGATCGACCACGTGTGTGAAGCAAAGACCAATCGAATTCCTCAATGAACCGAACACTATGAACAAATGGCCAGAAACGTTATAACTATCCAAACATCCTACTATCTAGCGAAAGTCATCACGATGGAACCATACAATGATCTTAACCTATAGCGCTCACCTATTCCTACCCAGAGTGCAAGTGAACAGTTTGCCCACCCTTACCAGTTCACAACCACGTGATCGACTAACATACCGAGGTTACCACAAGTCAAAGTTATACGTTTACAAGCGCAAGACCAATCGAAAACCCCGAAAGCAATCTCGACCCAAAATGTATTATCCGTGAGTGTAGTCGAGTCTCGTACTCGTCATCTGTAATCGTCGGATAGAATATCCAGTACACGGTTGTCTTTCCAAATGAAATCTACATACAGAACTCGCTCTTGGCAAATGGGTGGCATTGGCGCAATCAGGAGCGAGTTCCCGTCCGGGTGCCAAGTGATTGGCAAATGTCTGGGGGAAAGCAACCATATGTTGATTTGTCTGTTAGTGTACTGGGTGTTTGAGGTATGTAGTATCCACGCTTGGTTGGGTGTGTCAGAGGACCATGGATGCGTTCACAACCCCAATTGGGGTACATCGGGAATGATTTTGTGGAACCGATGTGCCCGGCACACACTAAGTTTTGTTGCAAGTTAATAGTGTGCCATGTCCGGGGGGGTTGTGATTAAACTCTGGTGAATTGCGTACTGTGGTGATTGGGGTATGAAAGCCCCGCAGTTGCAATGATCGGACGCGCCTAGCGTGTCCTTTAGTTGATGGTAGGGAAATGAAGGCCCTTGTCAGCTCACCTAAGTATTCATGGAAGTTTGGCATAAGGTCGCTGTGGTAGGGGTATGAAGGCCCCGTCAGCGCATGCACAATCGGGCGCACGAGCGCTTAGCGGAGTCGAATGCCGCTCAAGTGCCTGTCCGGTGCATCGGGTGTGTGTGTGATACGAGGGCAATGAGGTTCGCACGGGGGCTCGCCTCCCGTGTGCTACCGGACTTGACAACATATAGAACGTGGTGTTTGCTCCTCCGGGTGCAATGGGACAATGAACATTCGAACGCAAAGTCGGAATTCTGGTTGATCCTACCAGTAATATACGCTCGTCTCAAAGGTTAAGCCATGCATGTCTAAGTACAAACAGATTTAATGTGAAACCGCATAAGGCTCAGTATAACAGCTATAATTTACGAGATCATCAACCTAGTTACTTGGATAACTGTGGAAAATCTAGAGCTAATACATGCAACATGCCAGGACCCTCGCGGGAACTGGTGCACTTATTAGTCAAACCAATCGCGGGTTCTCCGTGTCATTGAGTTGAAGTCTGGATAATGATGCTGATCGTATGGTCTCGCACCGACGACAGATCTCGCAAATATCTGCCCTATCAACTATGGATGGTAGTATAGAGGACTACCATGGTTGCAACGGGTAACGGGGAATCAGGGTTCGATTCCGGAGAGGGAGCCTGAGAAATGGCTACCACATCCAAGGAAGGCAGCAGGCGCGTAAATTACCCAATCCCGGGACGGGGAGGTAGTGACGAGAAATAACAATATGAAACTCTTTAATGATGTTTCATAATTGGAATGAGTAGAGCATAAATCCTTCTACGAGGATCAAGTGGAGGGCAAGTCTGGTGCCAGCAGCCGCGGTAATTCCAGCTCCACTAGCGTATATTAAAATTGTTGCGGTTAAAACGTTCGAAGTTGATACTTGTCCAACACAGTCCGGCTCCGCCGACCCGGTCAACCCGTGGTCGGTGGGCCAAGTCGGAATCTGGTTGCGACTCAATGGTGTGGTAGGGCACCAAGTCTGTGTCATGGTGTGCCCTTCAACGGGTGCAAGTGTAACATAGAGCTCGACCGCTCACGTTTACCTTGAACAAATTAGAGTGCTTAAAGCAGGGTGCCCAAACGCCCTAGAATAATCTTGCATGGAATAATGGAATACGACCTTGGTCTAATCTTTCATTGGTTTGTACTCAGACCGGAGGTAATGATTAACAGAAGTAGTTGGGGACACTAGTATTACGGCGCGAGAGGTGAAATTCGTAGACCGTCGTAAGACTAACTAAAGCGAAGGCATTTGTCAAGGATGCTTTCTTTAATCAAGAACGAAAGTTAGAGGATCGAAGGCGATTAGATACCGCCCTAGTTCTAACCGTAAACGATGCCAACTAGCAATTGGGAGACGCTACAACCAGGTGCTCTCAGTAGCTTCCGGGAAACCAAAGTCAGGTTCCGGGGGAAGTATGGTTGCAAAGTTGAAACTTAAAGGAATTGACGGAAGGGCACCACAATGAAATGGAGCTTGCGGTTCAATTTGACTCAACACGGGAAAACTTACCAGGTCCGAACTTATGGAGGTGAGACAGATTAATAGCTCTTTCTCAAATTTAAGGGTAGTGGTGCATGGCCGTTCTTAGTTCGTGGATTGATTTGTCTGGTTAATTCCGATAACGAACGTGACTCACATATGCTAACTAGAACGCAGTCAGCGTTAATGCGTCGATGCCGATTGGAACGGGTTAGGACCTTTCGGTGGAGTATGACCTGACACCTTCGCTGTTCGTGTGCGCAAGTGCACTTACGGTACGCTGCTTAGCAGGACAATTTGTGTTTAGCAAAATGAGATCGAGCGATAACAGGTCCGTGATGCCCTTAGATGTTCTGGGCTACACGCGTGCTACAATGTGGGTAGCAGCGTGTCTCCTATTCCGAGAGGAACGGGAAATCACTCAAATACTCACTTAGTAGGGATTATGGATTGCAATGGTCCATATGAACTCGGAACTTCTAGTAAGTGCTGGTCATCAGCCAGCGTTGAATACGTCCCTGCCCTTTGTACACACCGCCCGTCGCTACTACCGATGGATTATTTAGTGAGGTCTTTGGAGATGATCGTTCGCTGGATCCTCGTGAACCGCGTCTGCTTTATCGAAGTTGACCGAACTTGATGATTTAGAGGAAGTAAAAGTCGTAACAAGGTTTCCGTAGGTGAACCTGCGGAAGGATCATTAGTGGCCAAGTGATCCTTCCAGAAGTCCGAACCTGCGGGTTGAGACTTCGGCACAAGTTGCCATATGATAATTGACGAAACACTATAGAAGTCCGAACCTGCGGGTTGAGACTCAGGCACAAGTTGCCATATGAAAGTTGACGAAACACTAACAAGTCCGAACCTGCGGGTTGAGACTTAGGCACACGTTGCCTTATACATGACTTCGAACAAATACACAAGTCCGAACCTGCGGGTTGAGACTTAGGCACAAGTTGCCTTATACATGACTTCGAACAAATACACAAGTCCGAACCTGCGGGTTGAGACTTAGGCACAAGTTGCCATATGAAAGTTGACGAAACACTAACAAGTCCGAACCTGCGGGTTGAGACTTAGGCACACGTTGCCTTATACATGACTTCGAACAAATACACAAGTCCGAACCTGCGGGTTGAGACTTAGGCACAAGTTGCCTTATACATACATTGGCCAAATAAACAGAAGTCCGAACCTGCGGGTTGAGACTTAGGCACAAGTTGCCATATTATATTCGATCAAACACTAAGTAGTCCGAACCTGCGGGTTGAGACTCAAGACCGTAACAAGATGTCACTATACAAGTCCGAACCTAAGGGTTGAGACTTAATGCGATCTAGATACCAAGTTGACATCCAATACCTGTTGAGCAAAACCAAAGATTCCCTGTTCTCGAATGATTACACTATATAACAGGGAATCATGAAGAAATCAAGCAAGCGTGAAACAAAGTCATCACTTGGGCATGCTCGATAGCCAACCACATGACCTTAACCTAAGAGAGCATGCAAACCACATGATACCTATAAACGATTAACCCGCCCTAGTTCAATCGTTCACCAAGTGATGACTTCAGTATGGCTAAGAGAAAAACTTTTAAATGGGAAAAACTCTAAGTCCGAACCTCCGGGTTGAGACTTCCGCGTCGGAGGTGGGCGCACCTCCTATCCGAAAGATGATGAATCAGGGGTGTTCGGTCAGCAATGGTCGGATGCCCCGTCGTAGTCCAACTATGACAATCAAAGTCAAGACCTCCGGGTTGAGACTTTCCGCGAGTACAAGCATAAAGGAACACGGACCAAGCCGTACCGAGAGAATCGGTACTAGAGCCCTCGTGGTTCTACATTGAGAGAGCCCTCGTGGTTCTCATTAGGGGCTTTATGCAAGTCGTACTCAATACTGTGGTGTGAAGTATAAAGTATAGTCCTCGCCTGGTCCACGCTGCTTCGGCGGTCCTGGGTAAGATAGTTAATTCTAGCTTGCCCTATAGTGGAATGAGGACACTTAATGCTTCGTCTTTTAGCGGCGGCTAGACTCCTCCTCACGGGGAACGAGTTGACGCGCACAGCGGCGGCTTACGCACTATGGCAATCATGGATGCCTGAAGATTCCGTGAAGTTCTCCCCTGGTCCACGCTGCCTCGGCAGTCCTGGGTAAAATGGAATATTTCCAGCTTGCCCTATAGTGGAAGAGGACTATCCAACAATACAAAGTCAAGACCTCCGGGTTGAGACTTTCCGCGTCGGTGGTGTCGCGCACCGCCTATCCGAAAGATGGTGTAACAGGGGTGTTCGATCAGCAATGGTCGGATGCCCCGTCATAGTCCAACTATGACAACCAAAGTCAAGACCTCCGGGTTGAGACTTTCCGCGTCCGGAGGTACGCGTACCGCCTACCCGAAAGATGGTGTGCTTCTGGGGTATTCGATGAGTCGGATACCCCGTCGTAGTCCAACTATGACAATCAAAGTCAAGACCTCCGGGTTGAGACTTCCGCGTCCGGAGGTACGCGTACCGCCTACCCGAAAGATGGTGTGCTTCTGGGGTATTCGATGAGTCGGATACCCCGTCGTAGTCCAACTATGACAATCAAAGTCAAGACCTCCGGGTTGAGACTTCCGCGTCCGGAGGTACGCGTACCGCCTACCCGAAAGATGGTGAATCAGGGGTGTTCGATCAGCAATGGTCGGATGCCCCGTCGTAGTCCAACTATGACAATCAAAGTCAAGACCTCCGGGTTGAGACTTTCTAAGAGTACAAGCATAAAGGAACACGGACCAAGCCGTACCGAGAGAATCGGTACTAGAGCCCTTGTGGTTCTACATTGAGAGAGCCCTCGTGGTTCTCATTAGGGGCTTTATGCAAGAAGTACTCAATACTGTGGTGTGAAGTATAAAGTATAGAGTCCTCCACTGGTCCACGCTGCTCCGGCGGTCCTGGGTAAGATAGTTCATTCTAGCTTGCCCTATGTGGAAGAGGACTCAATACCCTACCTGTTGAGCTTGAAACAAAGTCATCACTTGGGCATGCTCATATTGCCATACACAATTACATTATATTCGAATGAGCATGCAAGCGACCCTATATAGACCGAACCAAAACGATAGATACCGCCGTAGTTCACCCCCACCAAGTGATGACTTCAGTATGGCTAGTGTGTGAAGTATAAAGTATAGTCCTCCCCTGGTCCACACTGCTTCGGCGGTCCTGGGTAAGATAGTTAGTTCTAGCTTGCCCTATGTGGAAGAGGACACAATACTTAATACTTAGAGTACAAGCATAAAGGAACACGGACCAAGCCGTACCGAGAGAATCGGTACTAGAGCCCTCGTGGTTCTACATTGAGAGAGCCCTCGTGGTTCTCATTAGGGGCTTTATGCAAGTCGTACTCAATACTGTGGTGTGAAGTATAAAGTATAGAGTCCTCCACTGGTCCACGCTGCTCCGGCGGTCCTGGGTAAGATAGTTCATTCTAGCTTGCCCTATGTGGAAGAGGACTCAATACCCTACCTGTTGAGCTTGAAACAAAGTCATCACTTGGGCATGCTCATATTGCCATACAATATTCCATTATCTACTAATGAGCATGCAGCTATATGATTATAACCTGTAAACGATTACCCCGCCGTAGTTCAGCGCTTCAACCAAGTGATGACTTCAGTATGGCTAGTGTGTGAAGTATAAAGTATAGTCCTCCCCTGGTCCACACTGCTTCGGCGGTCCTGGGTAAGATAGTTAGTTCTAGCTTGCCCTATGTGGAAGAGGACACCATACTTAATACTGTGGTGTAATGAACAAAGTATAGTCCTCCACTGGTCCACGCTGCTTCGGCGGTCCTGGGTAAGATAGTTAGTTCTAGCTTGCCCTATGTGGAAGAGGGCATACAAGACAAAGTATAGTTCTCCCCTGGTCCACGCTGCTTCGGCGGTCCTGGGTAAGATAGTTAATTCTAGCTTGCCCTATGTGGAAGAGAGCATACATGAACCAAGAACGAAGGTTATGATCGAGGAATGATTCGACAACTAACCGATGGTATGAAATGTGAAGAATTCAAGCAAGCACACAATCAAGTCATCACTTGGGCATGCTCGATAGCCAACCTCATGACATTAACCTAGTAGAGCATGCGAAAACCAATATATATGTAAACGATGCCTCCCTAGTTCAGCGCTTCAACCAAGTGATGACTTCAGAATGGCTAAATCAAATCGGTTCAAACCATACCATCGGTATCCTATTGAAACACACAAGTCGATATCAAACCTCATGATTGTGTAGTCCTCCACTGGTCCACGCCGCTTCGGCCGTCCTGGGTAAAATGGAACATTCCAGCTTGCCCTATGTGGAAGAGGGCACATTACTCAATACTGTGGTGTGAAGTATAAAGTTCAGTTCTCCCCTGGTCCACGCTGCTTCGGCGGTCCTGGGTAAGATAGTTCATTCTAGCTTGCCCTATGTGGAAGAGGACACTTCATACTTCGTCTCTAAGCGGCGGCTTGACTCCTCCCTACGGGGAACGGGTTTACGCGCACAGCGGCGGCTTACGCACTATGGCAGTCATGGATGCCTTACGTTTCTATGAAAAGTGTGTTCCTCCCCTGGTCCACGCTGCTTCGGCAGTCCTGGGTAAGATAGTTAGTTCTAGCTTGCCCTATGTGGAAGAGGACACGTAGACTTACTGTGGTCGTGAAGTATAAAGTTCAGTTCTCCCCTGGTCCACGCCGCTTCGGCCGTCCTGGGTAAAATGGATTCATCCAGCTTGCCCTATGTGGAATGAGGACACTTTATGCTTCGTCTCTAAGCGGCGGCTTGCTCCTCCCTACGGGGAACGGGTATACGCGCACAGCGGCGGCTTACGTTATGGCAGTCATGGATGCCTTACGTTTCCATGAAAAGTGTGTTCCTCCCCTGGTCCACGCTGCTTCGGCAGTCCTGGGTAAGATAGTTAGTTCTAGCTTGCCCTATGTGGAAGAGGAC
>NW_026689713.1:42500-70369 GCF_943734765.1 Anopheles ziemanni | reverse complement strand
AAATTCATATGTTAGGATGCTGGGAGATGAATGGGATGCAGCATGGAGATGAATCTTGATCTCCTACATCTCCCATCTTAATACAGCATCCCTACTTAAAGGCATCTCGGGCTTAGTCGATTTTTCATAAATTCTAAGAAATTCATCTGTAGGGATGCTGCGAGATGAATGGGATGCTGCATGGAGATGAATCTTGATCTTCTTCATCTCCCATCTCAATACAGCATCCCTACTTAAAGGCATCTCGGACTTAGTCGATTTTTCATAAATTCATAGAAATTCATATGTTAGGATGCTGGGAGATGAATGGGATGCTGCATGGAGATGAATCTTGATCTTCTTCATCTCCCATCTTAATACAGCATCCCTACTTAAAGGCATCTCGGACTTAGTCGATTTTTCATAAATTCTAAGAAATTCATATGTTTGGATGCTGCGAGTTGAATGGGATGCTGCATGGAGATGAATCTTGATTTTCTTCATCTCCCATCTTAATAAAGCATCCCTACTTAAAGGAATCTCGGACTTAGTCGATTTTTCATAAGTTCATAGAAATTCATATGTTAGGATGCTGGGAGATGAATGGGATGCTGCATGGAGATGAATCTTGATCTTCTGCATCTCCCATCTTAATACAGCATCCCTACTTAAAGGCATCTCGGACTTAGTCGATTTTTCATAAATTCATAGAAATTCATATGTTAGGATGCTGCGAGATGAATGGGATGCTGCATGGAGATGAATCTTGATCTTCTTCATCTCCCATCTTAATACAGCATCCCTACTTAAAGGCATCTCGGACTTAGTCGATTTTTCATAAATTCTAAGAAAACAATATGTTAGGATGCTGCGAGATGAATGGGATGCTGCATGGAGATGAATCTTGATCTTCTTCATCTCCCATCTTAATACAGCATCCCTACTTAAAGGCATCTCGGACTTAGTCGATTTTTCATAAATTCTAAGAAAACAATATGTTAGGATGCTGCGAGATGAATGGGATGCTGCATGGAGATGAATCTTGATCTTCTTCATCTCCCATCTTAATACAGCATCCCTACTTAAAGGCATCTCGGACTTAGTCGATTTTTCATAAATTCTAAGAAATTCATATGTTTGGATGCTGCGAGTTGAATGGGATGCTGCATGGAGATGAATCTTGATCTTCTTCATCTCCCATCTTAATAAAGCATCCCTACTTAAAGGAATCTCGGACTTAGTCGATTTTTCATAAATTCATAGAAATTCATATGTTAGGATGCTGGGAGATGAATGGGATGCTGCATGGAGATGAATCTTGATCTTCTGCATCTCCCATCTTAATACAGCATCCCTACTTAAAGGCATCTCGGACTTAGTCGATTTTTCATAAATTCATAGAAATTCATATGTTAGGATGCTGGGAGATGAATGGGATGCTGCATGGAGATGAATCTTGATCTTCTTCATCTCCCATCTTAATACAGCATCCCTACTTAATGGCATCTCGGACTTAGTCGATTTTTCATAAATTCTAAGAAAACAATATGTTAGGATGCTGCGAGATGAATGGGATGCTGCATGGAGATGAATCTTGATCTTCTTCATCTCCCATCTTAATACAGCATCCCTACTTAAAGGCATCTCGGACTTAGTCGATTTTTCATAAATTCATAGAAATTCATATGTTAGGATGCTGGGAGATGAATGGGATGCTGCATGGAGATGAATCTTGATCTCCTACATCTCCAATCTCAATACAGCATCCCTACTTAAAGGCATCTCGGACTTAGTCGATTTTTCATAAATTCATAGAAATTCATATGTTAGGATGCTGCGAGATGAATGGGATGCTGCATGGAGATGAATCTTGACCTCCTACATCTCCCATCTCAATACAGCATCCCTACTTAAAGGCATCTCGGACTTAGTCGATTTTTCATAAATTCTAAGAAATTCATATGTAAGGATGCTGCGAGATGAATGGGATGCTGCATGGAGATGAATCTTGATCTCCTACATCTCCCATCTCAATACAGCATCCCTACTTAAAGGCATCTCGGACTTAGTCGATTTTTCATAAATTCTAAGAAATTCATATGTTAGGATGCTGGGAGATGAATAAGATGCTGCATGGAGATGAATCTTGATCTCCTACATCTCATATCTCAATACAGCATCTCTACTTAAAGGCATCTCGGACTTAGTCGATTTTTCATAAATTCTAAGAAATTCATATGTTAGGATGCTGCGAGATGAATGAGATGCTGCATGGAGATGAATCTTGATCTTCTTCGTCTCCCATCTTAAAACAGCATCCCTACTAAAAGGCATCTCGGACTTAGTCGATTTTTCATAAATTCTAAGAAATTCATATGTTAGGATGCTGCGAGATGAATGAGATGCTGCATGGAGATGAATCTTGATCTTCTTCATCTCCCATCTTTAAACAGCATCCCTTCTTAAATGCCACTCGGACTTAGTCGATTTTTCATAAATTCTAAGAAAAACATATGTTAGGAAGCTGGGAGATGAATGGGATGCTGCATGGAGTTGAATCTTGATCTCCTACATCTCCCATCTTAATACAGCATCCCTACTTAAAGGCATCTCGGACTTAGTCGATTTTTCATAAATTCTAAGAAATTCATATGTTAGGATGCTGCGAGATGAATGGGATGCTGCATGGAGATGAATCTTGATCTCCTACATCTCCAATCTCAATACAGCATCCCTACTTAAAGGCATCTCGGACTTAGTCGATTTTTCATAAATTCTAAGAAATTCATATGTAAGGATGCTGCGAGATGAATGGGATGCTGCATGGAGATGAATCTTGATCTCCTACATCTCCCATCTTAATACAGCATCCCTACTTAAAGGCATCTCGGACTTAGTCGATTTTTCATAAATTCTAAGAAATTCATATGTTAGGATGCTGCGAGATGAATGGGATGCTGCATGGAGATGAATCTTGATCTCCTACATCTCCCATCTCAATACAGCATCCCTACTTAAAGGCATCTCGGACTTAGTCGATTTTTCATAAATTCTAAGAAATTCATATGTTAGGATGCTGCGAGATGAATGGGATGCTGCATGGAGATGAATCTTGATCTCCTACATCTCCAATCTCAATACAGCATCCCTACTTAAAGGCATCTCGGACTTAGTCGATTTTTCATAAATTCTAAGAAATTCATATGTAAGGATGCTGCGAGATGAATGGGATGCTGCATGGAGATGAATCTTGATCTCCTACATCTCCCATCTCAATACAGCATCCCTACTTAAAGGCATCTCGGACTTAGTCGATTTTTCATAAATTCTAAGAAATTCATATGTTAGGATGCTGGGAGATGAATGGGATGCTGCATGGAGATGAATCTTGATCTCCTACATCTCCAATCTCAATACAGCATCCCTACTTAAAGGCATCTCGGACTTAGTCGATTTTTCATAAATTCTAAGAAATTCATATGTAAGGATGCTGCGAGATGAATGGGATGCTGCATGGAGATGAATCTTGATCTCCTACATCTCCAATCTCAATACAGCATCCCTACTTAAAGGCATCTCGGACTTAGTCGATTTTTCATAAATTCATAGAAATTCATATGTTAGGATGCTGCGAGATGAATGGGATGCTGCATGGAGATGAATCTTGATCTCCTACATCTCCAATCTCAATACAGCATCCCTACTTAAAGGCATCTCGGACTTAGTCGATTTTTCATAAATTCATTGAAATTCATATGTAAGGATGCTGCGAGATGAATGGGATGCTGCATGGAGATGAATCTTGATCTCCTACATCTCCCATCTCAATACAGCATCCCTACTTAAAGGCATCTCGGACTTAGTCGATTTTTCATAAATTCATAGAAATTCATATGTTAGGATGCTGCGAGATGAATGGGATGCTGCAAGGAGATGAATCTTGATCTCCTACATCTCCAATCTCAATACAGCATCCCTACTTAAAGGCATCTCGGACTTAGTCGATTTTTCATAAATTCTAAGAAATTCATATGTAAGGATGCTGCGAGATGAATGGGATGCTGCATGGAGATGAATCTTGATCTCCTACATCTCCCATCTCAATACAGCATCCCTACTTAAAGGCATCTCGGACTTAGTCGATTTTTCATAAATTCTAAGAAATTCATATGTTAGGATGCTGGGAGATGAATGGGATGCTGCATGGAGATGAATCTTGATCTACTTCATCTCCCATCTTAATACAGCATTCCTACTTAAATGCATCTCGGACTTAGTCGATTTTTCAAAAATTCATAGAAATTCATATGTTAGGATGCTGGGAGATGAATGGGATGCTGCATGGAGATGAATCTTGATCTTCTTCATCTCCCAATTTAATACAGCATCCCTACTTAAAGGCATCTCGGACTTAGTCAATTTTTCATAAATTCTTAGAAATTCATATGTTAGGATGCTGCGAGATGAATGGGATGCTGCATGGAGATGAATCTTGATCTTCTCCATCTCCCATCTTAATACAGCATCCCTACTTAAAGCCATCTCGGACTTAGTCGATTTTTCATAAATTCTAAGAAATTCATATGTTAGGATGCTGGAAGATAAATGGGATGCTGCATGGAGATGCATCTTGATCTCCTACATCTCCCATCTTAATACAGCATCCCTACTTAAAGGCATCTCGGACTTAGTCGATTTTTCATAAATTCTAAGAAATTCATATGTTAGGATGCTGGGAGATGAATGGGATGCTGCATGGAGATGAATCTTGGTCTTCTTCATCTCCCATCTTAATACAGCATCCCTACTTAAAGGCATCTCGGACTTAGTCGATTTTTCATAAATTCTAAGAAAAACATATGTTAGGATGCTGCGAGATGAATGGGATGCTGCATGGAGATGAATCTTGATCTCCTACATCTCTCATCTTAATACAGCATCCCTACTTAAAGGCTTCTCGGACTTATTCGATTTTTCATAAATTCTAAGAAAAACATATGTTAGGATGCTGCGAGATGAATGGGATGCTGCATGGAGATGAATCTTGATCTCCTACATCTCTCATCTCAATACAGCATCCCTACTTAAAGGCATCTCGGACTTAGTCGATTTTTCATAAATTCATAGAAATTCATATGTTAGGATGCTGCGAGATGAATGGGATGCTGCATGGAGATGCATCTTGATCTCCTACATCTCCCATCTTAATACAGCATCCCTACTTAAAGCCATCTCGGACTTAGTCGATTTTTCATAAATTCTAAGAAATTCATATGTTAGGATGCTGGGAGATGAATGGGTTGCTGCATGGAGATGAATCTTGATCTCCTACATCTCCCATCTCAATACAGCATCCCTACTTAAGGGCATCTCGGACTTAGTCGATTTTTCATAAATTCTAAGAAATTCATATGTTAGGATGCTGGGAGATGAATGGGATGCTGCATGGAGATGAATCTTGATCTTCTTCATCTCCCATCTCGATACAGCATCCCTACTTAAAGGCATCTCGGACTTAGTCGATTTTTCATAAATTCTAAACAATTCATATGTTAGGATGCTGCGAGATGAATGGGATGCTGGATGGAGATGAATCTTGATCTTCTTCATCTCCCATCTCGATACAGCATCCCTACCTAAAGGCATCTCGGACTTAGTCGATTTTTCATAAATTCTAAACAATTCATATGTTAGGATGCTGCGAGATGAATGGGATGCTGCATGGAGATGAATCTTGATCTTCTTCATCTCCCAATTTAATACAGCATCCCTACTTAAAGGCATCTCGGACTTAGTCAATTTTTCATAAATTCTTAGAAATTCATATGTTAGGATGCTGCGAGATGAATGGGATGCTGCATGGAGATGAATCTTGATCTCCTACATCTCTCATCTCAATACAGCATCCCTACTTAAAGCCATCTCGGACTTAGTCGATTTTTCATAAATTCTAAGAAAAACATATGTTAGGATGCTGGGAGATGAATGGGATGCTGCATGGAGATGAATCTTGATCTTCTACATCTCCCATCTTAATACAGCATCCCTACTTATAAGCATCTCGGACTTAGTCGATTTTTAATAAATTCTAAGAAAAACATATGTTAGGATGCTGGGAGATGAATGGGATGCTGCATGGAGATGAATCTTGATCTTCTTCATCTCCCATCTTAATACAGCATCCCTACTTATAAGCATCTCGGACTTAGTCGATTTTTAATAAATTCTAAGAAAAACATATGTTTGGATGCTGCGAGATGAATGGGATGCTGCATGGAGATGAATCTTGATCTTTTTAGTCGATTTTTCATAAATTCTAAGAAATTCATATGTTAGGATGCTGGGAGATAAATGGGATGCTGCATGGAGATGAATCTTGATCTCCTACATCTCCCATCTCAATACAGCATCCCTACTTAAAGGCATCTCGGACTTAGTCGATTTTTCATAAATTCATAGAAATTCATATGTTAGGATGCTGGGAGATGAATGGGATGCTGCATGGAGATGAATCTTGATCTCCTACATCTCCCATCTCAATACAGCATCCCTACTTAAAGGCATCTCGGACTTAGTCGATTTTTCATAAATTCATAGAAATTCATATGTTAGGATGCTGGGAGATGAATGGGATGCTGCATGGAGATGAATCTTGATCTCCTACATCTCCAATCTCAATACAGCATCCCTACTTAAAGGCATCTCGGACTTAGTCGATTTTTCATAAATTCATAGAAATTCATATGTTAGGATGCTGCGAGATGAATGGGATGCTGCATGGAGATGAATCTTGACCTCCTACATCTCCCATCTCAATACAGCATCCCTACTTAAAGGCATCTCGGACTTAGTCGATTTTTCATAAATTCTAAGAAATTCATATGTAAGGATGCTGCGAGATGAATGGGATGCTGCATGGAGATGAATCTTGATCTCCTACATCTCCCATCTCAATACAGCATCCCTACTTAAAGGCATCTCGGACTTAGTCGATTTTTCATAAATTCTAAGAAATTCATATGTTAGGATGCTGGGAGATGAATAAGATGCTGCATGGAGATGAATCTTGATCTCCTACATCTCATATCTCAATACAGCATCTCTACTTAAAGGCATCTCGGACTTAGTCGATTTTTCATAAATTCTAAGAAATTCATATGTTAGGATGCTGGGAGATGAATAAGATGCTGCATGGAGATGAATCTTGATCTCCTACATCTCCCATCTCAATACAGCATCCCTACTTAAAGGCATCTCGGACTTAGTCGATTTTTCATAAATTCATAGAAATTCATATGTTAGGATGCTGCGAGATGAATAAGATGCTGCATGGAGATGAATCTTGATCTCCTACATCTCCAATCTCAATACAGCATCCCTACTTAAAGGCATCTCGGACTTAGTCGATTTTTCATAAATTCTAAGAAATTCATATGTAAGGATGCTGCGAGATGAATGGGATGCTGCATGGAGATGAATCTTGATCTCCTACATCTCCCATCTCAATACAGCATCCCTACTTAAAGGCATCTCGGACTTAGTCGATTTTTCATAAATTCTAAGAAATTCATATGTTAGGATGCTGCGAGATGAATGGGATGCTGCATGGAGATGAATCTTGATCTCCTACATCTCCAATCTCAATACAGCATCCCTACTTAAAGGCATCTCGGACTTAGTCGATTTTTCATAAATTCTAAGAAATTCATATGTAAGGATGCTGCGAGATGAATGGGATGCTGCATGGAGATGAATCTTGATCTCCTACATCTCCCATCTTAATACAGCATCCCTACTTAAAGGCATCTCGGACTTAGTCGATTTTTCATAAATTCTAAGAAATTCATATGTTAGGATGCTGCGAGATGAATGGGATGCTGCATGGAGATGAATCTTGATCTCCTACATCTCCCATCTCAATACAGCATCCCTACTTAAAGGCATCTCGGACTTAGTCGATTTTTCATAAATTCTAAGAAATTCATATGTTAGGATGCTGCGAGATGAATGGGATGCTGCATGGAGATGAATCTTGATCTCCTACATCTCCAATCTCAATACAGCATCCCTACTTAAAGGCATCTCGGACTTAGTCGATTTTTCATAAATTCTAAGAAATTCATATGTAAGGATGCTGCGAGATGAATGGGATGCTGCATTGAGATGAATCTTGATCTCCTACATCTCCCATCTCAATACAGCATCCCTACTTAAAGGCATCTCGGACTTAGTCGATTTTTCATAAATTCTAAGAAATTCATATGTTAGGATGCTGGGAGATAAATGGGATGCTGCATGGAGATGAATCTTGATCTCCTACATCTCCAATCTCAATACAGCATCCCTACTTAAAGGCATCTCGGACTTAGTCGATTTTTCATAAATTCTAAGAAATTCATATGTAAGGATGCTGCGAGATGAATGGGATGCTGCATGGAGATGAATCTTGATCTCCTACATCTCCAATCTCAATACAGCATCCCTACTTAAAGGCATCTCGGACTTAGTCGATTTTTCATAAATTCATAGAAATTCATATGTTAGGATGCTGCGAGATGAATGGGATGCTGCATGGAGATGAATCTTGATCTCCTACATCTCCAATCTCAATACAGCATCCCTACTTAAAGGCATCTCGGACTTAGTCGATTTTTCATAAATTCATTGAAATTCATATGTAAGGATGCTGCGAGATGAATGGGATGCTGCATGGAGATGAATCTTGATCTCCTACATCTCCCATCTCAATACAGCATCCCTACTTAAAGGCATCTCGGACTTAGTCGATTTTTCATAAATTCATAGAAATTCATATGTTAGGATGCTGCGAGATGAATGGGATGCTGCAAGGAGATGAATCTTGATCTCCTACATCTCCAATCTCAATACAGCATCCCTACTTAAAGGCATCTCGGACTTAGTCGATTTTTCATAAATTCTAAGAAATTCATATGTAAGGATGCTGCGAGATGAATGGGATGCTGCATGGAGATGAATCTTGATCTCCTACATCTCCCATCTCAATACAGCATCCCTACTTAAAGGCATCTCGGACTTAGTCGATTTTTCATAAATTCTAAGAAATTCATATGTTAGGATGCTGGGAGATGAATGGGATGCTGCATGGAGATGAATATTGATCTCCTACATCTTCAATCTCAATACAGCATCCCTACTTAAAGGCATCTCGGACTTAGTCAATTTTTCATAAATTCTAAGAAAAACATATGTTATGATGCTGCAAGATGAATGGGATGCTGCATGGAGATGATTCTTGATCTTCTTCATCTCCCATCTTAATACAGCATCCCTACTTGAAGGGATCTCGGACTTAGTCGATTTTTCATAAATTCTAAGAAATTCATATGTTAGGATGCTGGGAGATGAATGGGATGCTGCATGGAGATGAATCTTGATCTCCTACATCTCCCATCTCAATACAGCATCCCTACTTAAAGGCATCTCGGACTTAGTCGATTTTTCATAAATTCATAGAAATTCATATGTTAGGATGCTGCGAGATGAATGGGATGCTGCATGGAGATGAATCTTGATCTCCTACATCTCTCATCTCAATACAGCATCCCTACTTAAAGCCATCTCGGACTTAGTCGATTTTTCATAAATTCTAAGAAAAACATATGTTAAGATGCTGGGAGATGAATGGGATGCTGCATGGAGATGAATCTTGATCTTGTTCATCTCCCATCTTAATACAGCATCCCTACGTAAAGGCATCTCGGACTTAGTCGATTTTTCATAACTTCTAAGTAAAACATATGTTAGGATGCTGCGAGATGAATGGGATGCTGCATGGAGATGAATCTTGATCTTCTCCATCTCCCATCTCAATACAGCATCCCTACTTAAAGGCATCTCGGACTTAGTCGATTTTTCATAAATTCTAAGAAAAACATATGTTAGGATGCTGCGAGATGAATGGGATGCTGCATGGAGATGAATCTTGATCTTCTTCATCTCCCATCTCAATACAGCATCCCTACTTAAAGGCATCTCGGACTTAGTCGATTTTTCATAAATTCTAAGAAATTCATATGTTAGGATGCTGAGAGATGAATATGATGCTGCATGGAGATGAATCTTGATCTTCTTCATCTCCCATCCCAATACAGCATCCCTACTTGAAGGCATCTCGGACTTAGTCAATTTTTCATAAATTCTAAGAAAAACATATGTTATGATGCTGCAAGATGAATGGGATGCTGCATGGAGATGATTCTTGATCTTCTTCATCTCCCATCTTAATACAGCATCCCTACTTGAAGGGATCTCGGACTTAGTCGATTTTTCATAAATTCTAAGAAATTCATATGTTAGGATGCTGGGAGATGAATGGGATGCTGCATGGAGATGAATCTTGATCTCCTACATCTCCCATCTCAATACAGCATCCCTACTTAAAGGCATCTCGGACTTAGTCGATTTTTCATAAATTCTAAGAGATTCATATGTAAGGATACTGCGAGATAAATGGGATGCTGCATGGAGATGAATCTTGATCTTCTTCATCTTCCATCTTAACACAGCATCCCTTCTTAAAGGCATCTCGGACTTAGTCGATTTTTCATAAATTCTAAGAAATTCATATGTTTGGATGCTTCGAGATGAATTGGATGCTGCATGGAGATGAATCTTGATCTTCGTCATCTCCCATCTCGATACAGCATCCCTACTTAAAGGCATCTCGGACTTAGTCGATTTTTCATTAATACTAAGAAAAACATATGTTAGGATGCTGCGAGATGAATGGGATGCTGCATGGAGATGAATCTTGATCTTCTTCATCTCCCATCTTAATACAGCATCTCTACTTAAAGGCATCTCGGACTTAGTCGATTTTTCATAAATTCTAAGAAATTCATATGTTAGGATGCTGGGAGATGAATGGGATGCAGCATGGAGATGAATCTTGATCTCCTACATCTCCCATCTTAATACAGCATCCCTACTTAAAGGCATCTCGGGCTTAGTCGATTTTTCATAAATTCTAAGAAATTCATCTGTAAGGATGCTGCGAGATGAATGGGATGCTGCATGGAGATGAATCTTGATCTTCTTCATCTCCCATCTCAATACAGCATCCCTACTTAAAGGCATCTCGGACTTAGTCGATTTTTCATAAATTCATAGAAATTCATATGTTAGGATGCTGGGAGATGAATGGGATGCTGCATGGAGATGAATCTTGATCTTCTTCATCTCCCATCTTAATACAGCATCCCTACTTAAAGGCATCTCGGACTTAGTCGATTTTTCATAAATTCTAAGAAATTCATATGTTTGGATGCTGCGAGTTGAATGGGATGCTGCATGGAGATGAATCTTGATTTTCTTCATCTCCCATCTTAATAAAGCATCCCTACTTAAAGGAATCTCGGACTTAGTCGATTTTTCATAAGTTCATAGAAATTCATATGTTAGGATGCTGGGAGATGAATGGGATGCTGCATGGAGATGAATCTTGATCTTCTGCATCTCCCATCTTAATACAGCATCCCTACTTAAAGGCATCTCGGACTTAGTCGATTTTTCATAAATTCATAGAAATTCATATGTTAGGATGCTGCGAGATGAATGGGATGCTGCATGGAGATGAATCTTGATCTTCTTCATCTCCCATCTTAATACAGCATCCCTACTTAAAGGCATCTCGGACTTAGTCGATTTTTCATAAATTCTAAGAAAACAATATGTTAGGATGCTGCGAGATGAATGGGATGCTGCATGGAGATGAATCTTGATCTTCTTCATCTCCCATCTTAATACAGCATCCCTACTTAAAGGCATCTCGGACTTAGTCGATTTTTCATAAATTCTAAGAAAACAATATGTTAGGATGCTGCGAGATGAATGGGATGCTGCATGGAGATGAATCTTGATCTTCTTCATCTCCCATCTTAATACAGCATCCCTACTTAAAGGCATCTCGGACTTAGTCGATTTTTCATAAATTCTAAGAAATTCATATGTTTGGATGCTGCGAGTTGAATGGGATGCTGCATGGAGATGAATCTTGATCTTCTTCATCTCCCATCTTAATAAAGCATCCCTACTTAAAGGAATCTCGGACTTAGTCGATTTTTCATAAATTCATAGAAATTCATATGTTAGGATGCTGGGAGATGAATGGGATGCTGCATGGAGATGAATCTTGATCTTCTGCATCTCCCATCTTAATACAGCATCCCTACTTAAAGGCATCTCGGACTTAGTCGATTTTTCATAAATTCATAGAAATTCATATGTTAGGATGCTGCGAGATGAATGGGATGCTGCATGGAGATGAATCTTGATCTTCTTCATCTCCCATCTTAATACAGCATCCCTACTTAAAGGCATCTCGGACTTAGTCGATTTTTCATAAATTCTAAGAAAACAATATGTTAGGATGCTGCGAGATGAATGGGATGCTGCATGGAGATGAATCTTGATCTTCTTCATCTCCCATCTTAATACAGCATCCCTACTTAAAGGCATCTCGGACTTAGTCGATTTTTCATAAATTCTAAGAAAACAATATGTTAGGATGCTGCGAGATGAATGGGATGCTGCATGGAGATGAATCTTGATCTTCTTCATCTCCCATCTTAATACAGCATCCCTACTTCAAGGCATCTCGGACTTAGTCGATTTTTCATAAATTCTAAGAAAACAATATGTTAGGATGCTGCGAGATGAATGGGATGCTGCATGGAGATGAATCTTGATCTTCTTCATCTCCCATCTTAATACAGCATCCCTACTTAAAGGCATCTCGGACTTAGTCGATTTTTCATAAATTCTAAGAAATTCATATGTTAGGATGCTGGGAGATGAATGGAATGCTGCATGGAGATGAATCTTGATCTCCTACATCTCCCATCTCAATACAGCATCCCTACTTAAAGGCATCTCGGACTAAGTCGATTTTTCATAAATTCTAAGAGAAACATTTGTAAGGATCCTGCGAGATGAATGGGATGCTGCATGGAGATGAATCTTGATCTTCTTCATCTCCCATCTCAATACAGCATCCCTACTTAAAGGCATCTCGGACTTAGTCGATTTTTCATAAATTCTAAGAAATTCATATGTTAGGATGCTGGGAGATGAATGGGATGCTGCATGGAGATGAATCTTGATCTCCTACATCTCCTATCTCAATACAGCATCCCTACTTAAGAGCATCTCGGACTTAGTCGATTTTTCATAAATTCTAAGAAATGCATATGTTAGGATGCTGCGAGATGAATGGGATGCTGCATGGAGATGAATCTTGATCTTCTTCATCTCCCATCTTAATACAGCATCCCTAGTTAAAGGCATCTCGGACTTAGTCGATTTTTTATAAATTCTAAGAAAAACATATGTTAGGATGCTTCGAGATGAATGTGATGCTGCATGAAGATGAATCTTGATCGTCTTCATCTCCCATCTTAATACAGCATCCCTACTTAAAGGCATCTCGGACTTTGTCGATTTTTCACAAACTCTCAGAAAAACATAAGTTAGGATGCTGCGAGACGAATGGGATGCTGCATGGAGATCAATCTTGATCTTCTTCATCTCCCATCTTAATACAGCGTCCCTACTTGAAGGCATCTCGGACTTAGTCGATTTTTCATAAATTCTAAGAAAAACATATGTTAGGATGCTGCGAGATGAATGGGATGCTGCATGGAGATGAATCTTGATCTTCTTCATCTCCCATCTCAATACAGCATTCTTACTTAAGGGCATCTCGCACTTAGTCGATTTTTCATAAATTCTAAGAAAAACATATGTTAGGATGCTGCGAGATGAATGGGATGCTGCATGGAGTTGAATCTTGATCTTCTTCATCTCCCATCTTAATACAGCATCCCTTCTTAAAGGCATCTCGGACTTAGTCGATTTTTCATAAATTCTAAGAAAAACATATGTTAGGATGCTGCGAGATGAATGAGATGCTGCATGAAGATGAATCTTGATCTTCTCCATCTCCCATCTTAATACAGCATCCCTACTTAAGGGCATCTCGGACTTAGTCGATTTTTCATAAATTCTAAGAAATTCATATGTTAGGATGCTGCGAGATGAATGGGATGCTGCATGGAGATGAATCTTGATCTTCTTCATCTCCCATCTCAATACAGCATCCCTACTTAAAGGCATCTCGGACTTAGTTGATTTTTCATAAATTCTAAGAAAAACATATGTTAGGATGCTGCGAGATGAATGGGATGCTGCATGGAGATGAATCTTGATCTTCTTCATCTCCCATCTTAATACAGCATCCCTACTTAAAGGCATCTCGGACTTAGTCGATTTTTCATAAATTCTAAGAAATTCATATGTTAGGATGCTGCGAGATGAATGGGATGCTGCATGGAGATGAATCTTGATCTTCTTTATCTCCCATCTTAATACAGCATCCCTACTTAAAGGCATCTCGGACTTAGTCGATTTTTCATATATTCTAAGAAATTCATATGTTAGGATGCTGCGAGATGAATGGGATGCTGCATGGAGATGAATCTTGATCTTCTTCATCTCCCATCTCGATACAGCATCCCTACTTAAAGGCATCTCGGACTTAGTCGATTTTTCATAAATTCTAAGAAATTCATATGTTAGAATGCTGGGAGATGAATGGGATGCTGCATGGAGATGAATCTTGATCTTCTTTATCTCCCATCTTAATACAGCATCCCTACTTTAAGGAATCTCGTACTTAGTAGATTTTTCATAAATTCTATGAAAAACATATGTTAGGATGCTGCGAGATAAATGGGATGCTGCATGGAGATGAATCTTGATCTCCTACATCTCCCATCTTAATACAGCATCCCTACTTAAAGGCATCTCGGACTTAGTCTATTTTTCATAAATTCTAAGAAAAACATATGTTAGGATGCTGCGAGATGAACGGGATGCTGCATGGAGATGAATCTTGATCTTCTTCATCTCCCATCTTAATACAGCATTCCTACTTAAAGGCATCTCGGACTTAGTCGATTTTTCATAAATTCTAAGAAAAACATATGTAAGGATGCTGCGAGATGAATGGGATGCTGCATGAAGATGGATCTTGATCTTCTTCATCTCCCATCTTAATACAGCATCCCTACTTAAAGGCATCTCGAACATAGTTGATTTTTCATAAATTCTAAGTAAAACATATGTTAGGATGCTGGGAGATGAATGGGATGCTGCATGGAGATAAATTTTGATCTTGTTCATCTCCCATCTTAATACAGCATCCCTATTTAAAGGCATCTCGGACTTAGTCGATTTTGCATAAATTCTAAGAAAAACAACTGTTAGGATGCTGCGAGATGAATGGGATGCTGCATGGAGATAAATTTTGATCTTGTTCATCTCCCATCTTAATACAGCATCCCTATTTAAAGGCATCTCGGACTTAGTCGATTTTTCATAAATTCTAAGAAAAACATATGTTAGGATGCTGGGAGATGAATGGGATGCTACATGGAGATGAATCTTGATCTTCTACATCTCCCATCTCGATACAGCATCCCTACTTAAAGGCATCTCGGACTTAGTCGATTTTTCATAAATTCTAAGAAATTCATATGTTAGGATGCTGCGAGATGAATGGGATGCTGCATGGAGATGAATCTTGATCTTCTTCATCTCCCATCTCGATACAGCATCCTTACTTAAAGGCATCTCGGACTTAGTCGATTTTTCATAAATTCTAAGAAATTCATATGTTAGAATGCTGGGAGATGAATGGGATGCTGCATGGAGATGAATCTTGATGTTCTTTATCTCCCATCTTAATACAGCATCCCTACTTTAAGGAATCTCGTACTTAGTAGATTTTTCATAAATTCTATGAAAAACATATGTTAGGATGCTGCGAGATAAATGGGATGCTGCATGGAGATGAATCTTGATCTCCTACATCTCCCATCTTAATACAGCATCCCTACTTAAAGGCATCTCGGACTTAGTCTATTTTTCATAAATTCTAAGAAAAACATATGTTAGGATGCTGCGAGATGAACGGGATGCTGCATGGAGATGAATCTTGATCTTCTTCATCTCCCATCTTAATACAGCATTAATACTTAAAGGCATCTCGGACTTAGTCGATTTTTCATAAATTCCAAGAAAAACATATGTTAGGATGCTGCGAGATGAATGGGATGCTGCATGGAGATGAATCTTGATCTCCTAAATCTCCCATCTCAATACAGCATCCCTACTTAAAGGCATCTCGGACTTAGTCGATTTTTCATAAATTCTAAGAAATTCATATGTTAGGATGCTGCGAGATGAATGGGATGCTGCATGGAGATGAATCTTGATATTCTTCATTTCCAATCTCGATACAGCATCCCTACTTAAAGGCATCTCGGACTTAGTCGATTTTTCATAAATTCTAAGAAATTCATATGTTAGGATGCTGGGAGATGAATGGGATGCTGCATGGAGATGAATCTTGATCTCCCACATCTCTCATCTCAATACAGCATCCCTACTTAAAGGCATCTCGGACTTAGTCGATTTTTCATAAATTCTAAGAAATTCATATGTAAGGATGCTGGGAGATGAATGGGATGCTGCATGGAGATGAATCTTGATCTTCTTCATTTCCAGTCTCGATACAGCATCCCTACTTAAAGGCATCTCGGACTTAGTCGATTTTTCATAAATTCTAAGAAAATCATATGTTAGGATGCTGCGAGATAAATGGGATGCTGCATGGAGATGAATCTTGATCTTTTCCATCTCCCATCTTAATACAGCATCCCTACTTAAAGGCATCTCGGACTTAGTCGATTTTTCATAAATTCTTAGAAAAAAATATGTTAGGATGCTGCGAGATAAATGGGATGCTGCATGGAGATGAATCTTGATCTTCTTCATCTCCCATCTTAATACAGCATCCCTTCTTAAAGGCATCTCGGACTTAGTCGATTTTTCATAAATTCTAAGAAATTCAAATGTAAGGATGCTGGGAGATGAATGGGATGCTGCATGGAGATGAATCTTGATCTCCTACATCTCCCATCTTAATACAGCATCCCTACTTAAAGCCATCTCGGACTTAGTCGATTTTTCATAAATTCTAAGAAATTCATATGTTAGGATGCTGGGAGATGAATGGGATGCTGCATGGAGATGAATCTTGATCTCCTACATCTCCCATCTCAATGCAGCATCCCTACTTAAAGCCATCTCGGACTTAGTCAATTTTTCATAAATTCTAAGAAAAACATATGTAAGGATGCTGCGAGATAAATGGGATGCTGCATGGAGATGAATCTTGATCTTCTTCATCTCCCATCCCAAAACAGCATCCCTACTTAAAGGCATCTCGGACTTAGTCGATTTTTCATAAATTCTAAGAAAAACATATGTTAGGATGCTGCGAGATGAATGGGATGCTGCATGGAGATGAATCTTGATCTTCTTCATCTCCCATCTTAATACAGCATCCCTACTTAAAGGCATCTCGGACTTAGTCGATTTTTCATAAATTCTAAGAAATTCATATGTTAGGATGCTGGGAGATGAATGGGATGCTGCATGGAGATGCATCTTGATCTCCTACGTCTCCCATCTTAATACAGCATCCCTACTTAAAGCCATCTCGGACTTAGTCGATTTTTCATAAATTCTAAGAAATTCATATGTTAGGATGCTGGGAGATGAATGGGATGCTGCATGGAGATGAATCTTGATCTTTTTCATCTCCCATCTTAATACAGCATCCCTACTTAAAGGCATCTCGGACTTAGTCGATTTTTCATAAATTCTAAGAAATTCATATGTTAGGATGCTGGGAGATGAATGAGATGCTGCATGGAGATGAATCTTGATCTCCTACATCTCTCATCTCAATACAGCATCCCTACTTAAAGCCATCTCGGACTTAGTCGATTTTTCATAAATTCATATAAATTCATATGTTAGGATGCTGCGAGATGAATGGGATGCTGCATGGAGATGAATCTTGATCTTCTTCATCTCCCATCTTAATACAGCATCCCTACTTCAAGGCATCTCGGACTTAGTCGATTTTTCATAAATTCTAAGAAAACAATATGTTAGGATGCTGAGAGATGAATGGGATGCTGCTTGGATATGAATCTTGATCTTCTTCATCTCCCATCTTAATACAGCATCCCTACTTAAAGGCATCTCGGACTTAGTCGATTTTTCATAAATTCTAAGAAAAACTTATGTTAGGATGCTGCGAGATAAATGGGATGCTGCATGGAGATGAATCTTGATCTTCTTCATCTCCCATCTTAATACAGCATCCCTTTTTAAAGGCATCTCGGACTTAGTCGATTTTTCATAAATTCTAAGAAATTCATATGTTAGGATGCTGGGAGATGAATGGGATGCTGCATGGAGATGAATCTTGATCTTTTTCATCTCCCATCTTAATACAGCATCCCTACTTAAAGGCATCTCGGACTTAGTCGATTTTTCATAAATTCTAAGAAATTCATATGTTAGGATGCTGGGAGATGAATGAGATGCTGCATGGAGATGAATCTTGATCTCCTACATCTCTCATCTCAATACAGCATCCCTACTTAAAGCCATCTCGGACTTAGTCGATTTTTCATAAATTCATATAAATTCATATGTTAGGATGCTGCGAGATGAATGGGATGCTGCATGGAGATGAATCTTGATCTTCTTCATCTCCCATCTTAATACAGCATCCCTACTTCAAGGCATCTCGGACTTAGTCGATTTTTCATAAATTCTAAGAAAACAATATGTTAGGATGCTGAGAGATGAATGGGATGCTGCTTGGATATGAATCTTGATCTTCTTCATCTCCCATCTTAATACAGCATCCCTACTTAAAGGCATCTCGGACTTAGTCGATTTTTCATAAATTCTAAGAAAAACTTATGTTAGGATGCTGCGAGATAAATGAGATGCTGCATGGAGATGAATCGTGATCTTCTCCATCTCCCATCTTAATACAGCATCCCTACTTAAAGGCATCTCGGACTTAGTCGATTTTTCATAAATTCTAAGAAAAACATATGTTAGGATGCTGCGAGATAAATGGGATGCTGCATGGAGATGAATCTTGATCTTCTTCATCTCCCATCTTAATACAGCATCCCTACTTAAAGGCATCTCGGACTTAGTCGATTTTTCATAAATTCTAAGAAAACAATATGTTAGGATGCTGCGAGATGAATGGGATGCTGCATGGAGATGAATCTTGATCTTCTTCATCTCCCATCTTAATACAGCATCCCTACTTCAAGGCATCTCGGACTTAGTCGATTTTTCATAAATTCTAAGAAAACAATATGTTAGGATGCTGCGAGATGAATGGGATGCTGCATGGAGATGAATCTTGATCTTCTTCATCTCCCATCTTAATACAGCATCCCTACTTAAAGGCATCTCGGACTTAGTCGATTTTTCATAAATTCTAAGAAAAACTTATGTTAGGATGCTGCGAGATAAATAAGATGCTGCATGGAGATGAATCTTGATCTCCTACATCTCCCATCTCAATACAGCATCCCTACTTAAAGGCATCTCGGACTTAGACGATTTTTCATAAATTCTAAGAAATTCATATGTTAGGATGCTGCGAGATGTATGGGATGCTGCATGGAGATGAATCTTGATCTCCTACATCTCCCATCTCAATACAGCATCCCTACTTAAAGGCATCTCTGACTTAGTCGATTTTTCATAAATTCTAAGAAAAACTTATGTTAGGATGCTGCGAGATAAATAAGATGCTGCATGGAGATGAATCTTGATCTCCTACATCTCCCATCTCAATACAGCATCCCTACTTAAAGGCATCTCGGACTTAGTCGATTTTTCATAAATTCTAAGAAAAACTTATGTTAGGATGCTGCGAGATAAATAAGATGCTGCATGGAGATGAATCTTGATCTCCTACATCTCCCATCTCAATACAGCATCCCTACTTAGAGGCATCTCGGACTTAGTCGATTTTTCATAAATTCATAGAAAAACATATGTTAGGATGCTGGGAGATGAATGGGATGCTGCATGGAGATGAATCTTGATCTTCTTCATCTCCCATCTCAATACAGCATCCCTACTTAAAGGCATCTCGGACTTAGTCGATTTTTCATAAATTCTAAGAAATTCATATTTTAGGATGCTGGGAGATGAATGGGATGCTGCATGGAGATGAATCTTGATCTTCTTCATCTCCCATATCAATACAGCATACCTACTTAAAGGCATCTCGGACTTAGTCGATTTTTCATAAATTCTAAGAAATTCATATGTAAGTACGCTGCGAGATGAATGGGATGCTGCATGGAGATCTTCTACATCTCCCATCTTAATACAGCATCCCTACTTGAAGGGATCTCAGACTTAGTCGATTTTTCATAAATTCTAAGAAATTCATATGTTAGGATGCTGCGAGATGAATGGGATGCAGCATGGAGATGAATCTTGATCTTCTACATCTCCCATTTCAATACAGCATCCCTACTTAAAGGCATCTCGGACTTAGTCGATTTTTCATATATTCTAAGAAATTCATATGTAAGGATGCTGCGAGATGAATGGGATGCTGCATGGAGATGAATCTTGATCTTCTTCATCTCCCAACTTAATACAGCATCCCTACTTAAAGGCATCTCGGACTTAGTCGATTTTTCATAAATTCTAAGAAAAACATATGTAAGGATGCTGGGAGATGAATTAGATGCTGCATGGAGATGATTCTTGATCTTCTTCATCTCCCAACTTAATACAGCATCCCTACTTAAGGGCATCTCGGACTTAGTCGATTTTTCATAAATTCTAAGAAATTCATATGTTAGGATGCTGGGAGATGAATGGGATGCTGCATGGAGATGAATCTTGATTTCCTACATCTCCCATCTTAATACAGCATCCCTACTTAAAGCCATCTCGGACTTAGTCGATTTTTCATAAATTCTAAGAAATTCATATGTTAGGATGCTGCGAGATGAATGGGATGCTGCATGCAGATGAATATTGATCTCCTACATCTCCCGTCTCAATACAGCATCCCTACTTAAAGGCATCTCGGACTTAGTCGATTTTTCATGAATTCATAGAAATTCATATGTTAGGATGCTGCGAGATGAATGAGATGCTGCATGGAGATGAATCTTGATCTCCTACATCTCCCATCTCAATACAGCATCCCTACTTAAAGCCATCTCGGACTTAGTCGATTTTTCATAAATTCATAGAAATTCATATGTTAGGATGCTGCGAGATGAATGGGATGCTGCATGGAGATGAATCTTGATCTCCTACATCTCTCATCTCAATACAGCATCCCTACTTAAAGGCATCTCGGACTTAGTCGATTTTTCATAAATTCATAGAAATTCATATGTTAGGATGCTGGGAGATGAATGGGATGCTGCATGGAGATGAATCTTGATCTTCTTCATCTCCCATCTTAATACAGCATCCCTACTTAAAGGCATCTCGGACTTAGTCGATTTTTCATAAATTCTTAGAAATTCATATGTTAGGATGCTGGGAGATGAATGGGATGCTGCACGGAGATGAATCTTGATCTTCGTCATCTCCCATCTTAATACAGCATCCCTACTTAAAAGGCATCTCGGACTTAGTCGATTTTTCATAAATTCTAAGAAAAACATATGTTAGGATGCTGGGAGATGAATGGGATGCTGCACGGAGATGAATCTTGATCTTCTTCATCTCCCATCTTAATACAGCATCCCTACTTAAAGGCATCTCGGACTAAGTCGATTTTTCATAAATTCTAAGAAATTCATATGTTAGGATGCTGCGAGATGAATGGGATGCTGCATGGAGTTGAATCTTGATCTTCTTCATCTCCCATCTTAATACAGCATCCCTTCTTAAAGGCATCTCGGACTAAGTCGATTTTTCATAAATTCTAAGAAAAACATATGTTAGGATGCTGCGAGATGAATGAGATGCTGCATGAAGATGAATCTTGATCTTCTCCATCTCCCATCTTAATACAGCATCCCTACTTAAGGGCATCTCGGACTTAGTCGATTTTTCATAAATTCTAAGAAATTCATATGTTAGGATGCTGGGAGATGAATGGGATGCTGCATGGAGATGAATCTTGATTTCCTACATCTCCCATCTTAATACAGCATCCCTACTTAAAGCCATCTCGGACTTAGTCGATTTTTCATAAATTCTAAGAAATTCATATGTTAGGATGCTGCGAGATGAATGGGATGCTGCATGCAGATGAATATTGATCTCCTACATCTCCCGTCTCAATACAGCATCCCTACTTAAAGGCATCTCGGACTTAGTCGATTTTTCATGAATTCATAGAAATTCATATGTTAGGATGCTGCGAGATGAATGAGATGCTGCATGGAGATGAATCTTGATCTCCTACATCTCCCATCTCAATACAGCATCCCTACTTAAAGCCATCTCGGACTTAGTCGATTTTTCATAAATTCATAGAAATTCATATGTTAGGATGCTGCGAGATGAATGGGATGCTGCATGGAGATGCATCTTGATCTCCTACATCTCCCATCTTAATACAGCATCCCTACTTAAAGCCATCTCGGACTTAGTCGATTTTTCATAAATTCTAAGAAATTCATATGTTAGGATGCTGGGAGATGAATGGGATGCTTTATGGAGATGAATCTTGATCTTCTTCATCTCCCATCTTAATACAGCATCCCTACTTGAAGGCATCTCGGACTTAGTCGATTTTTCATAAATTCTAAGAAATTCATATGTTAGGATGCTGGGAGATGAATGGGATGCTGCATGGAGATGGATCTGGATCTCCTACATCTCCCATCTCAATACAGCATCCCTACTTAAAGGCATCTCGGACTTAGTCGATTTTTCATAAATTCATAGAAATTCATATGTTAGGATGCTGCGAGATGAATGGGATGCTGCATGGAGGTGAATCTTGATCTACTTCATCTCCCATCTTAATACAGCATCCCTACTTAAATGCATCTCGGACTTAGTCGATTTTTCATAAATTCTAAGAAAAACATATGTTAGGATGCTGCGAGATGAATGGGATGCTGCATGGAGATGAATCTTGATCTTCTTCATCTCCCATCTTAATACAGCATCCCTACTTAAAGGCTTCTCGGACTTAGTCGATTTTTCATAAATTCTAAGAAAAACATATGTTAGGATGCTGGGAGATGAATGGGATGCTGCATGGAGATGAATCTTGATCTCCTACATCTCCCATCTCAATACAGCATCCCTACTTAAAGGCATCTCGGACTTAGTCGATTTTTCATAAATTCATAGAAATTCATATGTTAGGATGCTGGGAGATGAATGGGATGCTGCATGGAGATGAATCTTGATCTCCTACATCTCCCATCTTAATACAGCATCCCTACTTAAAGCCATCTCGGACTTAGTCGATTTTTCATAAATTCATATAAATTCATATGTTAGGATGCTGGGAGATGAATGGGATGCTGCATGGAGATGCATCTTGATCTCCTACATCTCCCATCTTAATACAGCATCCCTACTTAAAGCCATCTCGGACTTAGTCGATTTTTCATAAATTCTAAGAAATTCATATGTTAGGATGCTGGGAGATGAATGGGATGCTGCATGGAGATGAATCTTGATCTTCTTCATCTCCCATCTTAATACAGCATCCCTACTTAAAGGCATCTCGGACTTAGTCGATTTTTCATAAATTCTAAGAAATTCATATGTTAGGATGCTGGGAGATGAATGGGATGCTGCATGGAGATGAATCTTGATCTTCTTCATCTCCCATCTTAATACAGCATCCCTACTTAAAGGCTTCTCGGACTTAGTCGATTTTTCATAAATTCTAAGAAATTCATATGTTAGGATGCTGGGAGATGAATGGGATGCTGCATGGAGATGAATCTTGATCTTCTTCATCTCCCATCTTAATACAGCATCCCTACTTAAATGCATCTCGGACTTAGTCGATTTTTCATAAATTCTAAGAAATTCATATGTTAGGATGCTGGGAGATGAATGGGATGCTGCATGGTGATGAATCTTGATCTCCTACATCTCTCATCTCAATACAGCATCCCTACTTAAAGCCATCTCGGACTTAGTCGGTTTTTCATAAATTCATAGAAATTCATATGTTAGGATGCTGGGAGATGAATGGGATGCTGCATGGAGATGAATCTGGATCTCCTACATCTCCCATCTTAATACAGCATCCCTACTTAAAGGCATCTCGGACTAAGTCGATTTTTCATAAATTCTAAGAAATTCATATGTTAGGATGCTGGGAGATAAATGGGATGCTGCATGGAGATGAATCTTGATCTCCTACATATCCCATCTTAATACAGCATCAATACTTAAAGCCATCTCGGACTTAGTCGATTTTTCATAAATTCTAAGAAATTCATATGTTAGGATGCTGGGAGATGAATGGGATGCTGCATGGAGATGAATCTTGATCTTCTTCATCTCCGATCTTAATACAGCATCCCTACTTAAAGCCATCTCGGACTTAGTCGATTTTTCATAAATTCTAAGAAATTCATATGTTAGGATGCTGGGAGATGAATGGGATGCTGCATGGAGATGAATCTTGATCTTCTTCATCTCCCATCTTAATACAGCATCCCTACTTAAATGCATCTCGGACTTAGTCGATTTTTCATAAATTCTAAGAAATTCATATGTTAGGATGCTGGGAGATGAATGGGATGCTGCATGGTGATGAATCTTGATCTCCTACATCTCCCATCTCAATACAGCATCCCTACTTAAAGCCATCTCGGACTTAGTCGGTTTTTCATAAATTCATAAAAATCATATGTTAGGATGCTGGGAGATGAATGGGATGCTGCACGGAGATGAATCTTGATCTTCTACATCTCCCATCTTAATACAGCATCCCTACTTAAAGGCATCTCGGACTTAGTCGATTTTTCATAAATTCTAAGAAAAACATATGTTAGGATGCTGCGAGATGAATGGGATGCTGCATGGAGATGAATCTTGATCTTCTTCATCTCCCATCTTAATACAGCATCCCTACTTGAAGGCATCTCGGACTTAGTCGATTTTTCATAAATTCTAAGAAAAACATATGTTATGATGCTGCGAGATGAATGGGATGCTGCATGGAGATGAATCTTGATCTTCTTCATCTCCCATCTCAATACAGCATCCCTACTTAAAGGCATCTCGGACTTAGTCGATTTTTCATAAATTCTAAGAAAAACATATGTTAGGATGCTGCGAGATGTATGGGATGCTGCATGGAGATGAATCTTGATCTTCTTCATCCCCCATCTTAATACAGCATCCCTACTTAAAGACATCTCGGACTTAGTCGATTTTTCATAAATTCTTAGAAAAACATATGTTAGGATACTGCGAGATGAATGGGATGCTGCATGGAGATGAATCTTGATCTTCTTCATCTCCCATCTTGATACAGCATCCCTTCTTAAAGGCATCTCGGACTTAGTCGATTTTTCATAAATTCTAAGAAAAACTTACATTGAGAGAGCCCTCGTGGTTCTCATTAGGGGCTTTATGCAAGAAGTACTCAATACTGTGGTGTGAAGTATAAAGTATAGAGTCCTCCACTGGTCCACGCTGCTCCGGCGGTCCTGGGTAAGATAGTTCATTCTAGCTTGCCCTATGTGGAAGAGGACTCAATACCCTACCTGTTGAGCTTGAAACAAAGTCATCACTTGGGCATGCTCATATTGCCATACACAATTACATTATATTCGAATGAGCATGCAAGCGACCCTATATAGACCGAACCAAAACGATAGATACCGCCGTAGTTCACCCCCACCAAGTGATGACTTCAGTATGGCTAGTGTGTGAAGTATAAAGTATAGTCCTCCCCTGGTCCACACTGCTTCGGCGGTCCTGGGTAAGATAGTTAGTTCTAGCTTGCCCTATGTGGAAGAGGACACAATACTTAATACTTAGAGTACAAGCATAAAGGAACACGGACCAAGCCGTACCGAGAGAATCGGTACTAGAGCCCTCGTGGTTCTACATTGAGAGAGCCCTCGTGGTTCTCATTAGGGGCTTTATGCAAGTCGTACTCAATACTGTGGTGTGAAGTATAAAGTATAGAGTCCTCCACTGGTCCACGCTGCTCCGGCGGTCCTGGGTAAGATAGTTCATTCTAGCTTGCCCTATGTGGAAGAGGACTCAATACCCTACCTGTTGAGCTTGAAACAAAGTCATCACTTGGGCATGCTCATATTGCCATACAATATTCCATTATCTACTAATGAGCATGCAGCTATATGATTATAACCTGTAAACGATTACCCCGCCGTAGTTCAGCGCTTCAACCAAGTGATGACTTCAGTATGGCTAGTGTGTGAAGTATAAAGTATAGTCCTCCCCTGGTCCACACTGCTTCGGCGGTCCTGGGTAAGATAGTTAGTTCTAGCTTGCCCTATGTGGAAGAGGACACCATACTTAATACTGTGGTGTAATGAACAAAGTATAGTCCTCCACTGGTCCACGCTGCTTCGGCGGTCCTGGGTAAGATAGTTAGTTCTAGCTTGCCCTATGTGGAAGAGGGCATACAAGACAAAGTATAGTTCTCCCCTGGTCCACGCTGCTTCGGCGGTCCTGGGTAAGATAGTTAATTCTAGCTTGCCCTATGTGGAAGAGAGCATACATGAACCAAGAACGAAGGTTAGATCGAGGAATGATTCGACAACTAACCGATGGTATGAAATGTGAAGAATTCAAGCAAGCACACAATCAAGTCATCACTTGGGCATGCTCGATAGCCAACCCTATGACATTAACCTAGTAGAGCATGCGAAAACCAATATATATGTAAACGATGCCCCTCCCTAGTTCAGCGCTTCAACCAAGTGATGACTTCAGAATGGCTAAATCAAATCGGTTCAAAACATACCATCGGTACCCTATTGAAACACACAAGTCGATATCAAACCTCATGATTGTGTAGTCCTCCACTGGTCCACACTGCTCCGGCGGTCCTGGGTAAGATAGTTCATTCTAGCTTGCCCTATGTGGAAGAGGGCACATTACTCAATACTGTGGTGTTATGAACAAAGTATAGTCCTCCACTGGTCCACGCTGCTTCGGCGGTCCTGGGTAAGATAGTTAGTTCTAGCTTGCCCTATGTGGAAGAGGGCATACAAGACAAAGTATAGTTCTCCCCTGGTCCACGCTGCTTCGGCGGTCCTGGGTAAGATAGTTAATTCTAGCTTGCCCTATGTGGAAGAGAGCATACATGAACCAAGAACGAAGGTTATGATCGAGGAATGATTCGACAACTAACCGATGGTATGAAATGTGAAGAATTCAAGCAAGCACACAATCAAGTCATCACTTGGGCATGCTCGATAGCCAACCTCATGACATTAACCTAGTAGAGCATGCGAAAACCAATATATATGTAAACGATGCCTCCCTAGTTCAGCGCTTCAACCAAGTGATGACTTCAGAATGGCTAAATCAAATCGGTTCAAACCATACCATCGGTATCCTATTGAAACACACAAGTCGATATCAAACCTCATGATTGTGTAGTCCTCCACTGGTCCACGCCGCTTCGGCCGTCCTGGGTAAAATGGAACATTCCAGCTTGCCCTATGTGGAAGAGGGCACATTACTCAATACTGTGGTGTGAAGTATAAAGTTCAGTTCTCCCCTGGTCCACGCTGCTTCGGCGGTCCTGGGTAAGATAGTTCATTCTAGCTTGCCCTATGTGGAAGAGGACACTTCATACTTCGTCTCTAAGCGGCGGCTTGACTCCTCCCTACGGGGAACGGGTTTACGCGCACAGCGGCGGCTTACGCACTATGGCAGTCATGGATGCCTTACGTTTCTATGAAAAGTGTGTTCCTCCCCTGGTCCACGCTGCTTCGGCAGTC
>NW_026689713.1:0-35000 GCF_943734765.1 Anopheles ziemanni | reverse complement strand
TGTTGTGGGTACGCAAGTGCTTGCAGTGCAAAGAGGTTGGTGATGGAGTGACATTGCCTTCACCATGGAGTTGCGGGTACTTAGGTACTTGCAAGGAGATGGTGGTATGGTGGTGTTGCGTGTGTGGTGTTCGATTAGAAAGATATAATTTCTAAGTCCGGATTAGTGCTGTCAGTGGGGCCCCCGCTAACAGGTCCTGAACGGCCAGCGTGGGGCTTGACTTGGCGCTATTCCGGACTTGGGGCGATCACGATGTCCCCGTGCGGGACTTAGAAGATGGAAGAACACAAGTACCCTTATCCCATGACTTGTGAGCGATTGGCATACGTTACCACATGAAGAGAAAAATTGGCTTAGTCCCGGATCCATATTATATGAAGAGAAATATCGGCTAAGTCCAGGATCCATATTATATGAAGAGAAAAATCGGCTAAGTCCAGGATCCATATATAATAACCTAATAATCGGCTAAGTCCAGGATCCATATTATATGAAGAGAAAAATCGGCTAAGTCCAGGATCCATATATAATAACCTAATAATCGGCTAAGTCCAGGATCCATATAATATGAAGAGAAAAATCGGCTAAGTCCGAGATTGGGTCTGTCAGAAATACACTTCCAAGTTACCACACAAGCAAGCAAGATGGCCTAGTGATGGATCCATATGATATGAAGAGAAAAATCGGCTAAGTCCAGGATCCATATTATATGAAGAGAAAAATCGGCTAAGTCCGAGTTTGGGTCTGTCGGAAATACACTATCAAGTTACCACACAAGCAAGCAAGATGGCCTAGTGATGGATCCATATGATATGAAGAGAAAAATCGGCTAAGTCCAGGATCCATATTATATGAAGAGAAAAATCGGCTAAGTCCGAGATTGGGTCTGTCAGAAATACACTTCCGAGTTACCATACAAGCAAGCAAGATGGCCTAGTGATGAATCCATATGATATGAAGAGAAAAATCGGCTAAGTCCCAGATTGGGTCTGTCAGAAATACACTTCCAAGATACCACACAAGCAAGCAAGATGGCCTAGTGATGGATCCATATAATATGAAGAGAAAAATCGGCTAAGTCCGAGATTGGGTCGGTCGGAAATACACTATCAAGTTACCACACAAGTAAGCAAGATGGCCTAAGGATGGAACCATATAATATGAAGAGAAAAATCGGCTAAGTCCCAGATTGGGTCTGTCAGAAATACACTTCCAAGTTACCACACAAGCAAGCAAGATGGCCAAGTGAAGGATCCATATGATATGAAGAGAAAAATCGGCTAAGTCCCAGATTGGGTCTGTCAGAAATACACTTCCAAGTTACCACACAAGCAAGCAAGATTGCCTAGTGATGGATCCATATGATATGAAGAGAAAAATCGGCTAAGTCCGAGATTGGGTCGGTCGGAAATACACTATCAAGTTACCACACAAGTAAGCAAGATGGCCTAAGGATGGAACCATATAATATGAAGAGAAAAATCGGCTAAGTCCCAGATTGGGTCTGTCAGAAATACACTATCAAGTTACCACATGAGCAAGCAAGTTACCACATGAAGAGAAAGCCGGCAAAGTCCGGGAATGTTACCACATGAACTGGAAAATGGGCAAAAACCTACCTTCACAGGGAACGTGAATAACTAAGGCTGTAGACATCGGATCGACAAGCCAAAGACTGATATGGAAAGGAAATGAGTAGTACTAGCTTTCCTGAGAGTTGCAGAGCTTAGACTGCATATGAACGGAAGTTATTGAGCGTCAAAGTCAGAAAAGTTGCCCGAAGGAACACAAGTTCCAACTTAGAGCATGAATACCGCCTAGACGGTAAGAGGTACGGCCAGGCTGAGGAATAAGGAAATGTTGGCCAACATGTTCCCTAACTATCCCCCGAAGACCGCAAAGCAATCCAACATCAACCAAGAAAGTTATAGCCCGATCAAGGAAACACCTACTTTGCACCGATATTGCACCAAATATATGTACCAAGCACCTTCGGTTGCATACCCTGCAGGGGCTTACCATAGTAGGCCATGGAAGACCGATATACCGAACATAATCTCTTTCTATCTCCTCGGGTGTTGGAGATAGCGCTTTGCGGTAAAAGAATGAAAGTTAGACCATATCTTGGTGCATCTTTTTGCCCGAGAACACAAGACCCTATCTACCAAGGCAAGAAAGTTGTGTGGGGACAAAATGTCCATAAGTGCCCAAAGTGGCACACTTGAACCATATATTCGAGAAAAACACAAGTGTGGGCCCGAGCTAGCGAGTTGAAATGTTCTGACCGTCAGTAGCCCTAGTTGAGGTGCACTTATCATTATATGAGGCCAACGTGCCAGCTAGTCTCTAAAGGGGCGATATGGGTGTTCCAAGGTTTGTACCCAATTGAGGAAAAAACAGGGTAAGGTACGGTGTACCGCGAATAACTCGGGCTATAGATGTCCGATCGATGAGTTTGGCATATGTATGGAAAGGTCTCGACGAGACCTAACTACCCTGAAAGTATGAAGGCAAAGACTTGAATGACCGGGAAGTTATTAAGTGCACAAGTGGTAAAGTTGCACCAAAGTCCATGTTACCCGAAGTGGTACATGAACACCCAATATTCGACCAAAACACAAGTTTAGAGACGAGCTAGCGAGCTACATTGTTCAGACCGTCAGTAGCCCGCATCAAGACACGCATTTCATTATATTGAGCCTAGCCGCTAGCTCGACTCGAAGTCGGTCATATGGTTGGTTGATGGTTTGGACCGACCACGTGGTGTACCAAGGTGATGTACTTTTCATGAATTAAAACTCTGGCTGTATGGCACTGAGCGACAAGCTAAGGTGTGATTTGGAATAGTCTTGAGTGGGACTATTTAGGAAAAATGCGAACAAAAAATCACAAAGTCCTTGGGCGAAGCTATTAGCGAAACATAGAGCAAATTGGTACCAAAAACTATGGAAATGGGACTTGAGTCAAAAATAACCGCAAGTTGGAGAAGATATAGCAAGCTTGCGTAGAACAATTATATTTGGTGCATGGTATCACCAACAAAAAAGTATATGGGGCCAAGGTGCTGGCTGGCCTCCAAAGTGGAGATATGGGCGATCCAAAGTTTGTACCCAAGTACGAACAAGTATGGAAAAAACAGGGTAAGGTACCAAGTACCATTAATAACTTCGGCTGTAGATGGCCGAGCGAGGCAAACGGCTCACCGTTGGAAAGGTCTTGGGGAGACCTATCTACCCTGAAAGTTTCATGAGGCTGAGTTGAAATACCACGGAGATATTAGGTGATGATGGTCCAATTCGGGGACCAAGTCGCAGGAAATGGCACTTGACCAAAATCACCCTTGGAAGGTGAATACCGGCTTACCGGTAAGAGATAGCGACTTGGCGTAGAATAATCATAAGTTGGGCGTGTAGAGACGCAACTTTCATTATATGGGGCCAACCCGGTCAGGGTGCTCCAAGTCGGTCGTTTGGTCGGTTTATGGTTTGGGCCGACCACGTGGTGTACCAAATTGAGGTACCTTTCATGAATTATAACTCGGTCAGTTTGCCACCGAGCGACAAGTTGCGGTGTGTTTTGGAATGGTCTTGAGTGGAACTATCAAGGAAAAATACAAACAGAAAATCAGCTTGTCCATGGCCGAAGCTATTAGTGAAACATATAGCAAAATGGGTCCAAAAACGAATGAAATGAGACTTGGACCAAGAATAACGGCAAGTTGGAGAAGAGATAGCAAGTTGGCGTAGAACAATTATATTTGGTGCATGGTATGACCAACAAAAAAGTATATGGGGCCAAGGTGCTGGCTGGCCTCCAAAGTGGAGATATGGTCGATCCAAAGTTTGTACCCAAGTATGACAAAAACTGGTAGAGGTACCTTTCATGAATTACAGCTCAGGCTGTATGGCACTTAGCGGGACGCTCGGCTCTGGTATGGAATAGTCTTGAGTGGGACTATCAAGGAAAAATACGAACAAAAAATCACCATGTCCACGGACGAAGGTATTAGCGAAACTTAGAGCGAAATGGCGACAAAGTCGCTGGAAATGGCCCTTGGACCAAGTATACCGTCAAGGCGGTACGAGATAGCGAGTTGACGTAGAATATTTATAAGTTTGCCTCCACGAGACGAAAGTTTAGTTATATGGGGCCAACCCGCTCAGGGTTGTCCAAGTCGGTCATATGGCTGATCGAAATTTTCGACCAAGTACTGAGAAAACAGGGTAAGGTACCGTGTACCTCGAATAACTTCGGCTGTAGATGTCCGAGCGAGGCGAACGGCATAGCGTTGGAAAGGTCTTGAGGTGCTCTAGGCACTCTTAAAGTATGAGAAAGCTATCTGGAAAACTTGTGGAGATATTAGAGAAACATAGGGCCCAAAAGATACCAAGTCGCAGGAAATGGGCCCTCCAAGAACACCCTAAAATCCCAATTACGGCTAAGTTGCAGGCCAGCTAGCGAAGTGAAATGTTCTAGGCATAACTAGAACACGTTAAGGCGCAACTTTTTGAATCAGAACTTTTTTCGATATCTGGCCCCCAAAGGGGGGATATGGGCGATCCAAGGATTTTTCCAAGTTTCGGTACTTTTTACGGTATCGCTCATAGCTCCGGCTGTATGCAAGCAAATGACAATCTAAGACATGATTTGGAAAGGTATTGAGTAGTACTAACTTACGTTAGAACACAGCGAAGCGCTATCGGTTCATGGCAAGGCCGATATAAGCAGTCAAAGATGAAAAATGTTGACAAAATGAACAAAAATTACCTTGGTACGCGAATAGTGGCCAGGGATGAAGAGGTACGAAGGTGGTGTAGAACAATTATAATTAGAACTGGGTACGCTCTAAAAGTTTGCCGAAGACCGCAAAGCGCTCAGACCCATAGAAAGTGGCCATTTGGGCCGAACAGTGCGTGCAAAGAGGTGAAAATGCAAAAATTGCACTTTTGGGGGCGATTTGCGGGGGGAAGGAGGGGTCGGAGTGGAAAATGTACCTTTACCAAAAAGTCTTATCTCGTCGAGATCTACAACATTGCCGAAGACCGCAAAGCGCTAGCTCGCAATCGAAAAATCGAGATTTTGAAAATTTTCTAAGTCTTTGGCTCCCTAAGGAAAAGTTTCAAAAATCACGTTTGTCCCCAATTTTGAAGGGGAAGGAGTCGGTTCCGGGGCATGGTGTCTTCGGCAAAAAGTCTTATCTTTTTGCGTACTTTCGACTAGTTCAATAAAAATTTTTGACCCAAAAATTGTTCGGCGGACCCCTAGGTCGAAAAACCCGAAAAAAGTCGAAAAAAGTCGAAAATGTCGAAAAATGAGAAAACCTCATATTCGGACTCTACACGAGCCCCAGATATTGAAAAGTGAAATCCGCGGTCGATTTGGAACAAAAAATTGACCTAGGCAAAGTTGTATGGAGGTAGGGACCCCTGAGAAAAAAGTTTGGTCCCGAGGCTCCTTGGACCACCAAGTCCCTAGGTCGGACCAAAATCGGAAAAAATCCGACCAAAGTCGAAAGTGTCGAAAATTTTAAAAAACCCCTTTTGGGGCCCTATGGCCTCCCTAGATAATGAAAAGTGAGGTCCGCGGCCGATCCGGAAGAAAAACTTGACCTAGGCAAACTTGTATGACGGTGGGGACCCAAAAAAATTTCGATGAGTGTAGTTTAGACAGGCCGGAAAATGTATCGGAGGTCCGTATCAAGGGACGTCTTTTAGTTCTATGGGGTGGTGGTCGTCGAACAAAGTCGCCTAGGTCGACCACCAGAAAGACCAGTCGTGTTGTAATGGATGTTTTGACCACTTTACTAGGGAAACCTAGTACGTCGAAGCAAATTTGGGGTTCGAGATGTGTTGGTGAAAGTTGGTCCAACCTAGGTGTGCTTGGTGGAGGTTGACCATGAAAGTAGAGCATGATGGGAATGACCATAACTTTGGTTCTAGATGTCGGATCGGTACACTTTCGGCAGTTTTGGAAAGGTGAAGGCCTGCTCTAGCTATGTTTCCTACCAAGCTGAGCGCCTACTAGTGAGCCGGAGGAGGTATTAAGGGTCAAAGGCAAAAAGGGGTACCCTAAAGTGCATGTGACCAAGAAAATGGGAAAAACGGTATCGCCTATAGCTCAGGCTGTATGGCTCGGATCGGTAAGCTTGGATATGCGTTGGAAAGGTCTTGACGAGCGCTAGCTATGTGTCCTACCAAACGAAGCGCTAGGTGTTGAGCAAGTCGGTCATATTAGAGGGCAAAGGTAAAAAATGGTGGTTTAGAGGCGAAAATTCACCTTATGATCGAAAATAGCGGGCGAACGATAAGAGCTACGAACACGGCGTAGAACAATCATAAGTACGTTACCACAAGACCTAACTTTGGCCAATATAGAGCGAGAAGATCGGAGGTACCCAAGAGGGTGATATGGCTGGTTCAATGTTGGACCAAAACGAGACTTGAGAAATGGGTTGAAACACGGTATCGCGAATAACTCAGGCTGTATGGAACGGATCGACAAGCTAAGATCAGTGTTGGAAAGGTCGAACCGAGCGCTAACTATAATCCCAAACAACCGAAGCGCTAAGTGTTGAGCAAAACTGAGTTATTAAGCGACAAAGTGGAAAAATAATACCAAAATGGCCAAAAATCACACAAGACCAAGAATACCGAGCAGGCGGTAAGAGATAGCGGGTTGACGTAGAATACTTATAAGTTTGCCTCTACGAGACCTAAAAGTCGGCCATAGAAAGCGAGAAGATCGGACCACTCTGGAAGGGTGATACGAGTGGTCAAAAATTGGCAAAAATGAAACATGGCTAAAATGGATTTGACTTGTGCACCGTATAGCTCCGGCTGTATGGCATGGATTGTTAAGCTAGGATATGTTTTGGAAAGGTAACACCCAGCGCTAGATACGACTTGAAGAAAGCAAAGCGCTAACTAGCATGATTTGGAAGTTATTAAGCGTCAAAGTCGAAAAATGTTACCAAAATTGAAACTCGAGTACATTGGGCCAAAAAGTACAAGTTGTGAAATTTGGACTTACGAGTAAAATACCGAGCAGGCGGTAAGAGATAGAGACTTGGTGTAGAACAATTATATGTTGGGCATGTTATAACCTATATTTGGCCCGAACATAGTGACGAGATCGGTGGTACCCAAAAGGGTGGTACAGGTGTTAGATGGTTTTCCCAGAGCATAAGCTCCACATGATATGGAAAACGGGAAACATCATAACTTCGGCTGTATGGCATGGAATGGAACGAACAAGGTATCGATGGAAAGAGAAAAGGTAGCGCTAACTATAATTTCTACCAAGCAAAGCGCTAGCATGTGACCGTTCGGGTGTTATTGTGAGTCAAAGTCAGAAATTGTTACCACGAGAGGCGAAAATCCGACTAAGTCCATGAATACCGGGCTGGCGGTAAGAGATACGGCTTGGCCGTAGAACATTTATAAGTTGGCCAATACAAGACCTAAGTTTCGTCCATAGACGACAAGAAGATCGAAGATACGTGAAGGTGAGATATGGGCGTCCCAAAGTGGGCCTTTGAAAAAGTGACAAACTTCCCTTATAACAGCATACACCAAATATCTCTGGCTCTATGGCACCGAATAAGAAGTTGAGGTCAGCGATAGAAAGGTGATAGTCAGCGCTAAATATCATACGAACAGAGTGAAGCGCTAAAGGGAAAGGATCTTGGTGATATAAGGTGGCAAAGTCGAGAAAAGTTGCCTCAAAATCATGAAAAATGTGAAAAAATGACTAAGTCCCGGGTGCCTTAAGGGCAGGTTTATCGAATGTACCGAGCTGGCGGTACGAGATAGAGACTTGGTGTAGAACAATTATATGTTTGGCATGGCAAGACCTACATTCGGTCAATACAAAGTGAGAAGATCAAAGATACCCGCAAGGGTGATATTGGTGTCCAAAGGAAAAAAGCACTAAGTCAAGAAGTCAGTATGCGATGAAACACGGACCAAGAGTACCAAGCAATTGGTGCAAGTTAGAGCCTTAATGGTTCAAGATAGAGACTTGGTGTTGAACAATTATAAGTTTGGCATAGCAAGACCTACATTTGGTCAATACATGGTGCGAAGATCAAAGATACCCGTAAGGGTGATATTGGTGTCCAAAGGTAAAAAACACTAAGTCTTGGGAAACTTATATGAAGGAAAGGACCCTGATGGGTCATATGGAATTGATCGAAAAATCGGCTAAGTCCCAAAATGGGGATGTCAGAACTACACTCATATGTTACTACATGAAGCAAGGCAAACTTATATGAAGAAAAGGACCCTTATGGGTCATATGGTATGGATCGAAAAATCGGCTAAGTCCCAAAATGATGATGTCAGAACTACACTCAAATGTTACCACACCAAGCAAGGCAAACTTATATGAAGAAAAGGACCCTGATGGGTCATATGGTATTTTACGAAAAATCGGCTAAGTCCCAAAATGGGGATGTCAGAACTACACTCATGTGTTACCACACCAAGCAAGGCAAACTTGTATGAAGGAAAGGACCCTGATGGGTCATATGGAAATATATGAAAAATCGGCTAAGTCCCAAAATGGGGATGTCAGAACTACACTAAAAAGTGACCACACCAAGCAAGGCAAACTTATATGAAGGAAAGGACCCTGATGGGTCATATGGTATTTTACGAAAAATCGGCTAAGTCCCAAAATGGGGATGTCAGAACTACACTCATGTGTTACCACACCAAGCAAGGCAAACTTGTATGAAGGAAAGGACCCTGATGGGTAATATGGTATTTTACGAAAAATCGGCTAAGTCCCAAAATGGGGATGTCAGAACTACACTCATATGTTACCACACCAAGCAAGGCAAACTTATATGAAGCAAAGGACCCTGATGGGTCATATGGTATTTTACGAAAAATCGGCTAAGTCCCAAAATGGGGATGTCAGAACTACACTCAAATGTTACCACACCAAGCAAGGCAAACTTATATGAAGCAAAAGACCCTGATGGGTCATATTGTATTTTACGAAAAATCGGCTAAGTCCCAAAATGGGGATGTCAGAACTACACTCAAATGTTACCACATCAAGCAAGGCAAACTTATATGAAGGCAAGGACCCTGATGGGTCAAATGGTATTTTACGAAAAATCGGCTAAGTCCCAAAATGGGGATGTCAGAACTACACTCAAATGTTACCACACCAAGCAAGGCAAACTTATATGAAGCAAAGGACCCTGATGGGTCATATGGAAATATATGAAAAATCGGCTAAGTCCCAAAATGGGGATGTCAGAACTACACTAAAAAGTGACCACACCAAGCAAGGCAAACTTATATGAAGGAAAGGACCCTGATGGGTCATATGGTATTTTACGAAAAATCGGCTAAGTCCCAAAATGGGGATGTCAGAAATACACTCAAATGTTACCACACCAAGCAAGGCAAACTTGTATGAAGGAAAGGACCCTGATGGGTAATATGGTATTTTACGAAAAATCGGCTAAGTCCCAAAATGGGGATGTCAGAACTACACTCATATGTTACCACACCAAGCAAGGCAAACTTATATGAAGCAAAGGACCCTGATGGGTCATATGGTATTTTACGAAAAATCGGCTAAGTCCCAAAATGGGGATGTCAGAACTACACTCAAATGTTACCACACCAAGCAAGGCAAACTTATATGAAGCAAAGGACCCTGATGGATCATATGGTATTGGTCGAAAAATCGGCTAAGTCCCAAAATGGGGATGTCAGAACTACACTCATGTGTTACCACACCAAGCAAGGCAAACTTATATGAAGCAAAGGACCCTGATGGGTCATATGGTATTTTACGAAAAATCGGCTAAGTCCCAAAATGGTGATGTCAGAACTACACTAAAATGTTACCACACCAAGCAAGGCAAACTTATATGAAGGCAAGGACCCTGATGGGTCATATGGTATTTTACGAAAAATCGGCTAAGTCCCAAAATGGTGATGTCAGAACTACACTAAAATGTTACCACACCAAGCAAGGCAAACTTATATGAAGGCAAGGACCCTGATGGGTCATATGGTATGGATCGAAAAATCGGCTAAGTCCCAAAATGGGGATGTCTGAACTACACTCAAATGTTACCACATCAAGCAAGGCAAACTTATATGAAGGAAAGGACCCTGATGGGTCATATGGTATTTTACGAAAAATCGGCTAAGTCCCAAAATGGGGATGTCAGAACTACACTCATGTGTTACCACACCAAGCAAGGCAAACTTATATGAAGGCAAGGACCCTGATGGGTCATATGGTATTTTACGAAAAATCGGCTAAGTCCCAAAATGATGATGTCAGAACTACACTCAAATGTTACCATACCAAGCAAGGCAAACTTATATGAAGCAAAGGACCCTGATGGGTCATATGGTATTTTACGAAAAATCGGCTAAGTCCCAAAATGGGGATGTCAGAACTACACTAAAAAGTTACCACACCAAGCAAGGCAAACTTATATGAAGGAAAGGACCCTGATGGGTCATATGGTATTTTACGAAAAATCGGCTAAGTCCCAAAATGGGGATGTCAGAACTACACTCATGTGTTACCACACCAAGCAAGGCAAACTTATATGAAGGCAAGGACCCTGATGGGTCATATGGTATTTTACGAAAAATCGGCTAAGTCCCAAAATGATGATGTCAGAACTACACTCAAATGTTACCATACCAAGCAAGGCAAACTTATATGAAGCAAAGGACCCATATGGGTCATATGGTATTTTACGAAAAATCGGCTAAGTCCCAAAATGATGATGTCAGAACTACACTCAAATGTTACCATACCAAGCAAGGCAAACTTATATGAAGGAAAGGACCCATATGGGTCATATGGTATTTTACGAAAAATCGGCTAAGTCCCAAAATGAGGATGTCAGAACTACACTAAAAAGTTACCACATCAAGCAAGGCAAACTTATATGAAGCAAAGGACCCTGATGGGTCATATGGTATTTTACGAAAAATCGGCTAAGTCCCAAAATGGGGATGTCAGAACTACACTAAAAAGTTACCACACCAAGCAAGGCAAACTTATATGAAGGAAAGGACCCTGATGGGTCATATGGTATTTTACGAAAAATCGGCTAAGTCCCAAAATGGGGATGTCAGAACTACACTCATGTGTTACCACACCAAGCAAGGCAAACTTATATGAAGGCAAGGACCCTGATGGGTCATATGGTATTTTACGAAAAATCGGCTAAGTCCCAAAATGATGATGTCAGAACTACACTCAAATGTTACCATACCAAGCAAGGCAAACTTATATGAAGCAAAGGACCCATATGGGTCATATGGTATTTTACGAAAAATCGGCTAAGTCCCAAAATGATGATGTCAGAACTACACTCAAATGTTACCATACCAAGCAAGGCAAACTTATATGAAGGAAAGGACCCATATGGGTCATATGGTATTTTACGAAAAATCGGCTAAGTCCCAAAATGAGGATGTCAGAACTACACTAAAAAGTTACCACATCAAGCAAGGCAAACTACCTAGGTGAACCCTAGCAAGAAACACGGACCAAGTCAGATGGCCTAAGTCAAGAGTGCAAGTGACCTAGGCAAAGTTGTATGACGGTGAGGACCCTGAAAAATCTGGTTAGTGTAGTTTAGACAGGGGAGGTTTTTGGGTCGGCCGGACCTCCTTATTTCGGGTTTTGACCTCCTCAAGAAGCTACACCTAGGCAAACTGCCTAGGGTGAAAGTGCGAAGACCAATCGAATAGTAAGACAAGTTTTGACCGATCGCCCTAGGCAAGCTTGTATGAAGAAAGGGACCCTATGGGTCATATGGAAATACATGAAAAATCGGCTAAGTCCCAAAATTGGGATGTCTGAACTACACTAAAAAGTTACCACATCAAGCAAGGCAAAGTACCTAGGTGAACCCTAGGAAGAAACACGGACCAAGTCAGATGGCCTAAGTCAAGAGTACAAGTGACCTAGGCAAAGTTGTATGGCGCTGAGGACCCTGAAAAATCGGGTTAGTGTAGTTCAGACAGGGGAGGTTTCTGGGTCGGCTGAACCTCCTTATTTCGGGTTTTGGCCTCCTCAAGAAGACAGACCTAGGCAAAGTGCCTAGGGTGAAAGTGCGAAGACCAATCGAATAGTAAGACAAGTTTTGACCGATCGCCCTAGGCAAGCTTGTATGAAGAAAGGGACCCTATGGGTCATATGGAAATATACGAAAAATCGGCTAAGTCCCGAAATTGGGATGTCTGAACTACACTAAAAAGTTACCACATCAAGCAAGGCAAAGTACCTAGGTGAACCCTAGGAAGAAACACGGACCAAGTCAGATGGCCTAAGTCAAGAGTACAAGTGACCTAGGCAAAGTTGTATGGCGCTAAGGACCATGAAAAATCGGGTTAGTGTAGTTAAGACAGGGGAGGTTTCTGGGTCGGCTGAACCTCCTTATTTCGGGTTTTGGCCTCCTCAAGAAGACAGACCTAGGCAAACTGCCTAGGGTGAAAGTGCGAAGACCAATCGAATAGTAAGACAAGTTTTGACCGATCGCCCTAGGCAAGCTTGTATGAAGAAAGGGACCCTATGGGTCATATGGAAATACATGAAAAATCGGCTAAGTCCCAAAATTGGGATGTCTGAACTACACTAAAAAGTTACCACATCAAGCAAGGCAAAGTACCTAGGTGAACCCTAGGAAGAAACACGGACCAAGTCAGATGGCCTAAGTCAAGAGTACAAGTGACCTAGGCAAAGTTGTATGGCGCTAAGGACCATGAAAAATCGGGTTAGTGTAGTTAAGACAGGGGAGGTTTCAGGGTCGGCTGGACCTCCTTATTTCGGGTTTTGGCCTCCTCAAGAAGACAGACCTAGGCGAACTGCCTAGGGTGAAAGTGCGAAGACCAATCGAATAGTAAGACAAGTTTTGACCGATCGCCCTAGGCAAGCTTGTATGAAGAAAGGGACCCTATGGGTCATATGGAAATACATGAAAAATCGGCTAAGTCCCAAAATTAGGATGTCTGAACTACACTAAAAAGTTACCACATCAAGCAAGGCAAAGTACCTAGGTGAACCCTAGGAAGAAACACGGACCAAGTCAGATGGCCTAAGTCAAGAGTACAAGTGACCTAGGCAAAGTTGTATGGCGCTGAGGACCCTGAAAAATCGGGTTAGTGTAGTTCAGACAGGGGAGGTTTCTGGGTCGGCTGAACCTCCTTATTTCGGGTTTTGGCCTCCTCAAGAAGACAGACCTAGGCAAAGTGCCTAGGGTGAAAGTGCGAAGACCAATCGAATAGTAAGACAAGTTTTGACCGATCGCCCTAGGCAAGCTTGTATGAAGAAAGGGACCCTATGGGTCATATGGAAATATACGAAAAATCGGCTAAGTCCCGAAATTGGGATGTCTGAACTACACTAAAAAGTTACCACATCAAGCAAGGCAAAGTACCTAGGTGAACCCTAGGAAGAAACACGGACCAAGTCGGATGGCCTAAGTCAAGAGTACAAGTGACCTAGGCAAAGTTGTATGGCGCTGAGGACCCTGAAAAATCGGGTTAGTGTAGTTCAGACAGGGGAGGTTTCAGGGTCGGCCGAACCTCCTTATTTCGGGTTTTGGCCTCCTCAAGAAGACAGACCTAGGCGAACTGCCTAGGGTGAAAGTGCGAAGACCAATCGAATAGTAAGACAAGTTTTGACCGATCGCCCTAGGCAAGCTTGTATGAAGAAAGGGACCCTATGGGTCATATGGAAATATACGAAAAATCGGCTAAGTCCCAAAATTGGGATGTCAGAACTACACTATAAAGTTACCACATCAAGCAAGGCAAAGTACCTAGGTGAACCCTAGGAAGAAACACGGACCAAGTCGGATGGCCTAAGTCAAGAGTACAAGTGACCTAGGCAAAGTTGTATGGCGCTGAGGACCCTGAAAAATCGGGTTAGTGTAGTTCAGACAGGGGAGGTTTCAGGGTCGGCCGAACCTCCTTATTTCGGGTTTTGGCCTCCTCAAGAAGACAGACCTAGGCGAACTGCCTAGGGTGAAAGTGCGAAGACCAATCGAATAGTAAGACAAGTTTTGACCGATCGCCCTAGGCAAGCTTGTATGAAGAAAGGGACCCTACGGGTCATATGGAAATACATGAAAAATCGGCTAAGTCCCAAAATTGGGATGTCTGAACTACACTAAAAAGTTACCACAGCAAGCAAGGCAAAGTACCTAGGTGAACCCTAGGAAGAAACACGGACCAAGTCAGATGGCCTAAGTCAAGAGTACAAGTGACCTAGGCAAAGTTGTATGGCGCTGAGGACCCTGAAAAATCGGGTTAGTGTAGTTAAGACAGGGGAGGTTTCAGGGTCGGCTGGACCTCCTTATATCGGGTTTTGGCCTCCTCAAGAAGACAGACCTAGGCGAACTGCCTAGGGTGAAAGTGCGAAGACCAATCGAATAGTAAGACAAGTTTTGACCGATCGCCCTAGGCAAGCTTGTATGAAGAAAGGGACCCTACGGGTCATATGGAAATACATGAAAAATCGGCTAAGTCCCAAAATTGGGATGTCAGAACTACACTATAAAGTTACCACATTAGCAAGGCAGACTTGTATGAAGAACGGGACCCTGGTGAAAGTAGCAAATATCCCAAACCGAACATGAATATTATACACACAAGAGTACAAACATAAAGGAACACGGACCAAGCGTACCGAGAGAATTGGTACTACAGAGCCCTCGTGGTTCTACACAAAGACTTTATGTTAGGGGTTCAAGCCCCATGGTACTCAAACGGTGACAGTAGCAAATATCCCAAATCGAACATGAATATTATACACACAAGAGTACGAACATAAAGGAACACGGACCAAGCGTACCGAGAGAATCGGTACTATAGAGCCCTCGTGGTTCTACACAAAGACTTTATGTTCGGGGTTCACACCCCAAATCGAACGTGGAATTTACTTTCTGATGGTCATGCGGTCGTCCAAAGGGGTCTAGTATCCTGGGATGACAAGCATCACGGGCACAGCTCGTATCAAAACAGTCGAAGAGGCCCGCGAAAGCTTGCTTTCCATGGCTATGCGATGCACAAATTGAGTTTACTCACCGTAGTATAAAACGAACGAACCGAACCTATCCGAGTAGGGATAATGGGCGCAGTAACATACTTCTGTGACCCAGCGAGAGTTGAACGAGGTGACATGAACTGTCAGTGGCTTATATCAGATGGGATACATACATGAGATTGCTTTCAAATCTACACTCGAAAACCTAACCAAGTAAAAGCGAACGTGGGAAGGATTCGAAACCGGTCACGAAATCTTAAGCTGGAAAGAGTCATCACTATGGATACATATTATGCGAAACCAATCAAGTGCTCAGTACTGATCCAAAACCTAAGAGCACTAGTGAACACCTTATTCTCACCCTAGTTCACATCCAAGTGATCGACCACGTGTGTGAAGCAAAGACCAATCGAATTCCTCAATGAACCGAACACTATGAACAAATGGCCAAAAACGTTATAACTATCCAAACATCCTACTATCTAGCGAAAGTCATCACGATGGAACCATACAATGATCTTAACCTATAGCGCTCACCTATTCCTACCCAGAGTGCAAGTGAACAGATTGCCCACCCTTACCCAGTTCACAACCACGTGATCGACTAACATACCGAGGTTACCACAAGTCAAAGTTATACGTTTACAAGCGCAAGACCAATCGAAAACCCCGAAAGCAATCTCGACCCAAAATGTATTATCCGTGAGTGTAGTCGAGTCTCGTACTCGTCATCTGTAATCGTCGGATAGAATATCCAGTACACGGTTGTCTTTCCAAATGAAATCTACATACAGAACTCGCTCTTGGCAAATGGGTGGCAATGGCGCAATCAGGAGCGAGTTCCCGTCCGGGTGCCAAGTGATTGTCAAATGTCTGGGGGAAAGCAACCATATATTGATTTGTCTGTTAGTGTACTGGGTGTTTGAGGTATGTAGTATCCACGCTTGGTTGGGTGTGTCAGAGGACCATGGATGCGTTCACAACCCCAATTGGGGTACATCGGGAATGATTTTGTGGAACCGATGTGCCCGGCACACACTAAGTTTTGTTGCAAGTTAATAGTGTGCCATGTCCGGGGGGGTTGTGATTAAACTCTGGTGAATTGCGTACTGTGGTGATTGGGGTATGAAAGCCCCGCAGTTGCAATGATCGGACGCGCCTAGCGTGTCCTTTAGTTGATGGTAGGGAAATGAAGGCCCTTGTCAGCTCACCTAAGTATTCATGGAAGTTTGGCATAAGGTCGCTGTGGTAGGGGTATGAAGGCCCCGTCAGCGCATGCACAATCGGGCGCACGAGCGCTTAGCGGAGTCGAATGCCGCTCAAGTGCCTGTCCGGTGCATCGGGTGTGTGTGTGATACGAGGGCAATGAGGTTCGCACGGGGGCTCGCCTCCCGTGTGCTACCGGACTTGACAACATATAGAACGTGGTGTTTGCTCCTCCGGGTGCAATGGGACAATGAACATTCGAACGCAAAGTCGGAATTCTGGTTGATCCTACCAGTAATATACGCTCGTCTCAAAGGTTAAGCCATGCATGTCTAAGTACAAACAGATTTAATGTGAAACCGCATAAGGCTCAGTATAACAGCTATAATTTACGAGATCATCAACCTAGTTACTTGGATAACTGTGGAAAATCTAGAGCTAATACATGCAACATGCCAGGACCCTCGCGGGAACTGGTGCACTTATTAGTCAAACCAATCGCGGGTTCTCCGTGTCATTGAGTTGAAGTCTGGATAATGATGCTGATCGTATGGTCTCGCACCGACGACAGATCTCGCAAATATCTGCCCTATCAACTATGGATGGTAGTATAGAGGACTACCATGGTTGCAACGGGTAACGGGGAATCAGGGTTCGATTCCGGAGAGGGAGCCTGAGAAATGGCTACCACATCCAAGGAAGGCAGCAGGCGCGTAAATTACCCAATCCCGGGACGGGGAGGTAGTGACGAGAAATAACAATATGAAACTCTTTAATGATGTTTCATAATTGGAATGAGTAGAGCATAAATCCTTCTACGAGGATCAAGTGGAGGGCAAGTCTGGTGCCAGCAGCCGCGGTAATTCCAGCTCCACTAGCGTATATTAAAATTGTTGCGGTTAAAACGTTCGAAGTTGATACTTGTCCAACACAGTCCGGCTCCGCCGACCCGGTCAACCCGTGGTCGGTGGGCCAAGTCGGAATCTGGTTGCGACTCAATGGTGTGGTAGGGCACCAAGTCTGTGTCATGGTGTGCCCTTCAACGGGTGCAAGTGTAACATAGAGCTCGACCGCTCACGTTTACCTTGAACAAATTAGAGTGCTTAAAGCAGGGTGCCCAAACGCCCTAGAATAATCTTGCATGGAATAATGGAATACGACCTTGGTCTAATCTTTCATTGGTTTGTACTCAGACCGGAGGTAATGATTAACAGAAGTAGTTGGGGACACTAGTATTACGGCGCGAGAGGTGAAATTCGTAGACCGTCGTAAGACTAACTAAAGCGAAGGCATTTGTCAAGGATGCTTTCTTTAATCAAGAACGAAAGTTAGAGGATCGAAGGCGATTAGATACCGCCCTAGTTCTAACCGTAAACGATGCCAACTAGCAATTGGGAGACGCTACAACCAGGTGCTCTCAGTAGCTTCCGGGAAACCAAAGTCAGGTTCCGGGGGAAGTATGGTTGCAAAGTTGAAACTTAAAGGAATTGACGGAAGGGCACCACAATGAAATGGAGCTTGCGGTTCAATTTGACTCAACACGGGAAAACTTACCAGGTCCGAACTTATGGAGGTGAGACAGATTAATAGCTCTTTCTCAAATTTAAGGGTAGTGGTGCATGGCCGTTCTTAGTTCGTGGATTGATTTGTCTGGTTAATTCCGATAACGAACGTGACTCACATATGCTAACTAGAACGCAGTCAGCGTTAATGCGTCGATGCCGATTGGAACGGGTTAGGACCTTTCGGTGGAGTATGACCTGACACCTTCGCTGTTCGTGTGCGCAAGTGCACTTACGGTACGCTGCTTAGCAGGACAATTTGTGTTTAGCAAAATGAGATCGAGCGATAACAGGTCCGTGATGCCCTTAGATGTTCTGGGCTACACGCGTGCTACAATGTGGGTAGCAGCGTGTCTCCTATTCCGAGAGGAACGGGAAATCACTCAAATACTCACTTAGTAGGGATTATGGATTGCAATGGTCCATATGAACTCGGAACTTCTAGTAAGTGCTGGTCATCAGCCAGCGTTGAATACGTCCCTGCCCTTTGTACACACCGCCCGTCGCTACTACCGATGGATTATTTAGTGAGGTCTTTGGAGATGATCGTTCGCTGGATCCTCGTGAACCGCGTCTGCTTTATCGAAGTTGACCGAACTTGATGATTTAGAGGAAGTAAAAGTCGTAACAAGGTTTCCGTAGGTGAACCTGCGGAAGGATCATTAGTGGCCAAGTGATCCTTCCAGAAGTCCGAACCTGCGGGTTGAGACTTCGGCACAAGTTGCCATATGATAATTGACGAAACACTATAGAAGTCCGAACCTGCGGGTTGAGACTTCGGCACAAGTTGCCATATGATAATTGACGAAACACTATAGAAGTCCGAACCTGCGGGTTGAGACTTAGGCACACGTTGCCTTATACATGACTTCGAACAAATACACAAGTCCGAACCTGCGGGTTGAGACTTAGGCACAAGTTGCCTTATACATGACTTCGAACAAATACACAAGTCCGAACCTGCGGGTTGAGACTTAGGCACAAGTTGCCATATGAAAGTTGACGAAACACTAACAAGTCCGAACCTGCGAGTTGAGACTTAGGCACACGTTGCCTTATACATGACTTCGAACAAATACACAAGTCCGAACTTGCGGGTTGAGACTTAGGCACAAGTTGCCTTATACATACATTGGCCAAATAAACAGAAGTCCGAACCTGCGGGTTGAGACTTAGGCACAAGTTGCCATATTATATTCGATCAAACACTAAGTAGTCCGAACCTGCGGGTTGAGACTCAAGACCGTAACAAGATGTCACTATACAAGTCCGAACCTAAGGGTTGAGACTTAATGCGATCTAGATACCAAGTTGACATCCAATACCTGTTGAGCAAAACCAAAGATTCCCTGTTCTCGAATGATTACACTATATAACAGGGAATCATGAAGAAATCAAGCAAGCGTGAAACAAAGTCATCACTTGGGCATGCTCGATAGCCAACCACATGACCTTAACCTAAGAGAGCATGCAAACCACATGATACCTATAAACGATTAACCCGCCCTAGTTCAATCGTTCACCAAGTGATGACTTCAGTATGGCTAAGAGAAAAACTTTTAAATGGGAAAAACTCTAAGTCCGAACCTCCGGGTTGAGACTTCCGCGTCGGAGGTGGGCGCACCTCCTATTCGAAAGATGGTGAATCAGGGGTGTTCGATCAGCAATGGTCGGATGCCCCGTCGTAGTCCAACTATGACTGATCAGGCAAAAATTGACATTCAAACACGTAAACAAAAACATAGGCAATTATGGCAATTACGGCCATAATTGATTTATAGGGCCGAACCCGTTACGTCAAAAAGGGGAACTAAAAGGGAGTTACAAAAAGGTTATAAAAGATAGTTGCAATAAAGCAAAACTCTCTCTTCCACCAAAAATCACCCGGGTAATTATAAAACGCAGCTGAAGCCATCCGAAACATACCCCGAAAGAAAACTCGCGCAAGAACATTGGTGCCGTGACCAGGATTCTTGAAATACGAACGTTGGTTAACTTTATCTTCGCGATTTCGGGCCGTTTTCATTGCGCGATACCATAAACGCTACGTACGCCGTTTTTCGATTCAAAATGCCCGCGGAACCCATCATCCTTTCGTCGAGAAGAGCGATCCTTCTCGTTTCACTCAGCCGTTACGAAAGCTTCGTTCGCGATTTTCAACAAGACCGTGATCTTGTTGAAGTAGAAGCCAGAATATCCAAGTTCGAAAGGTTATGTGAAGATCTTGAAAAGCTGCAGCAGGAGCTTGAAGACGGAGCTACAACCGAAGAGGAGGTCAAGCAAAATGAAGCTCTTCGCGCCGATTTCGAGCCTCGTTTGATACGGGTGGAAGCAGAACTGAAGGCAAAAAGACCCTCACAAGGCTCGTCATTTAATGCCACCGGTAATTCCTTGGCTGGTATTAAACTTCCGACCATATCACTGCCTCAGTTTCATGGGGATTACATGGAATGGCTTACGTTTCGGGACACGTTCGAGTGTCTGATTCACGACAACCGTGATCTTCCCGCCATCCAAAAGTTTCATTACTTGCGCGCAGCGATTAAGGGTGAAGCAGCACAAGTGATAGAAGCGATCACTATTAGCGCGGCAAATTACGAGATAGCGTGGCAGGCATTAACGGCGCGCTACTCCAACGAATATTTATTGAAAAAACGTCACTTGCAAGCACTGTTCACTATGACGCCCGCGAAAAGGGAAACCGCGACCGCACTGCACCTCTTAGTGGACGAGTTCGAACGGCACAAGAAAACCCTTGACCATCTTGGGGAAAGGACGGATACATGGGGTGTTTTGCTGGAACACTTGTTGTGCACCAAGTTGCCAACAAGCACACTGAGGGACTGGGAGGAGCACGCATCAAACGAAGAAAGCCCGACGTATGCTAGCCTGATTGTTTTCTTGCAGCGCCGTATGCGAGTGCTTGAAACGCTATCGGTGAACAAGGAGCAGGATGTCAGTTTTAGCGAAGCGCAACATCATACAAAACGGATGCCACCCACGCGGCTAGGAAGCTTTGCAGCGGCATCAAATGCTGTACGCAAATGCTCTCTGTGCGATTCAGAGCATTTTATTGCAAAGTGTTCCCGATTCATTGCATTGAGCCCGAACGAACGCCATCGCACCGTAATGAACGCACGATTATGTTTGAATTGCCTTCGAGACAATCACCGCGCCCGCGACTGCACTTCGCAGTACAAATGCCGCCACTGTAATTCACAACACCACACTATGTTGCACTCACACACGTCACAGGATCACTCTGCCGGAACATTCTCCACTGCCATGCCAGCTGCGAGCATTGGACCAGCCACTAACGATCACACGGCAAATCTTCAGCGAACTTTCGCAGCAGCAATGGAGCGAGCACCAACGCAGGTTTTGCTCCAAACTGCCATCATCAATATAGTTGATTCTTTCGGATTAGTTCATCCAGCTCGAGCACTTTTGGACAGTGCCTCGCAGCCTGATATGATAAGCAGTCAGCTCGCTCATCGACTGAGGCTAAAAAGAAAGAAGGTTAATGTTATGCTGCAGGGTGCAGGCCAATCTACCCGTCCGCTGAAAGAATCCGTTCACGCGAAGATTGCCTCACGAACGAAACAGTTTGAAGTGGGTGTCGAATTTTTGATTGTCGACAAGTTGATGGCTAATCTGCCGCTGCGGGACGTTAACACGACGAGCTGGAACATCCCGTCCGAGTTGATCCTAGCCGATCCAGAGTTCTACAAATCTTCGGCAATCGACATTATTCTTGGCGCTCGACATTATGCTGCTTTCTTCGAAGGTAGCGCCCAGCTCAAACTAGCACCTACCCTTCCAACTCTGCAGGAAAGCGTATTCGGATGGGTCGTCACTGGTTCGATTGGATCGCCAGAGCCTTCGGAAGGCACTTCTAATGTTGCTCACACGACAGCTGTAATTTGTATGACAACTCTAGAAGAATCCATCGAGCGGTTTTGGAAATCAGAAGAGTTATGGTTCAACGATGGCTACTCACCCGAAGAACGCCAATGTGAGGCTATTTACCGAAACACAACCCAGCGGGATCCATCGGGTCGATACATAGTTCGTCTTCCGAAGCAACCAGATTTCTTTGACAAACTTGGACTGTCAAGGGATATGGCTTTGAACCGCTTCATACTTCTCGAAAGAAGACTCCAACGTGATCCAGACCTAAAAGAAGAATACCACAAGTTCATGAAAGAGTACTTGGAACTGGGGCACATGACTCCCACGTCTCCAGCAGACAATGATCACGGGTATTACTTACCGCACCATCCCGTTTTGAAAGAATCTAGTACGACGACAAAGCTCCGGGTCGTTTTCGACGGATCAGCGAAGACATCTACTGGATATTCGCTAAACGATGCATTGCGTGTCGGTCCAGTAGTGCAAGACCAGTTGCTGGATATAATTCTTCGTTTTCGCACCTACAAAGTAGCGCTCGTTGGTGACATCGCGAAAATGTACAGGCAGATAGAAGTCCATCCTGATGACCGTCGGTTTCAACGCGTGTTGTTTCGATTCTCACCGGATGCTTCAGTGGAGACTTACGAGCTGAATACGGTGACCTACGGGCTTGCTCCATCTTCTTTTTTGGCTACGCGTACGTTGCTGCAGTTGGCCGAGGATGAAGGCACGAACTTTCCGCATGCTGCACAAGCTTTGGTTCAAAATTTCTACGTGGACGACTTCATCGGTGGTGCTGATTCAGAGGAGCAAGCAAAGCAGCTACGAGAGGAGCTCGATGAATTGTTAAAAAAGGGTGGATTCTCTCTGCGAAAATGGACCTCTAGTAAGTTGGCCGTGCTCTCTGGTTTGACGGAGGATCAGATCGGAACGCAGTCAACGCTTCAATTTATGCCCGACGAGAAGATAAAGGCACTCGGTATCGCTTGGGAGCCCGAAGCTGACGTTTTATCCTTCGAGTCGCGGATCGACGCCGACACTAGCTACCCCACAATGCGGTTAATATTCTCTGGCATCTCCCGAATGTTCGATCCGATAGGATTGATATCGCCGATCATCATTCGCGCTAAGTTGCTGATGCAGGAATTGTGGGTGCAGAAGCCTGGCTGGGATAATCCTGTTTCTGACAGCATCTATAAAAAGTGGACATCCATTAAATCCGACTGGCCAATTATTTCCGGTTATAAAAGTGATCGCTACGCTCTCTTACCTGATTCTCGCGTTCAGTTACATACGTTTTGTGATGCCTCTGAAGCCGCGTTCGGTGCATGTATTTACTCGCGTTGTGAAAACAAACAAGGACACGTACGAATCTCGCTATTAGCATCGAAGTCACGTTTAGCACCACTAAAACGGGTTACATTACCGCGATTAGAACTTAATGCAGCCGTTACAGGAGCGCATTTATACGATCGTGTGAAGCAGGCGATGGGACTCGAATCAGCGGAGTCATATTTTTGGTCCGACTCGACAGTTACGCTGCATTGGCTGAGTTCACCGCCCAACAATTGGAAAACGTATGTAGGCAATCGCGTCGCGGAGGTACAAGCCTACTCACATCTCCATCCCTGGAAACACATTGCGGGATGTTCGAATCCTGCTGACTTGGTATCACGAGGCGTGACCGCAGCAGATTTCGTGAAAAGTGCACTGTGGAGCAGCGGTCCAGAGTGGTTAATTCGTCCAGCGTCTGAATGGCCAAATTCAACACCAACGGTTGTGGATGGTGCCGAGCTAGAGATTCGTCAAGTGAGTGCAGCGGTTGCCGTCATCGAGACAGTGCATCCTTGGTTCGAGCGGTACTCATCATACACCAAGCTTCTACGCGTCATTGGGTATTGCCTTAGATTCGTGCGCAATGCTAAGGAGAAGTGCCGTACTCGCCGCGATCCATTGGAGCCCCCAGCGTCATCAACTATCACTCCGGACCTCATGGAAGCTGCTAAAACTGTGCTATGCAAGCTGGCACAGCAAGACGCATTTCCAACGGAGCTCGAGCGGTTGAGGAAGCGTGAGGTGGTTCCAAAGCGCTCACCACTTAGACGTCTGAGCCCGTTCATCGACAGCGAAGGAGTTATGAGAGTAGGAGGGCGCCTCAAGCTCTCACAACTGCCTTATCAATCGAAACATCCAATTCTTCTGCCCAAGAAGCACATCTTCGCACGCCGCATCGCAGAGCACCTTCATAGAGAACTCATACATGGTGGCGGAAGATTGCTGCTTTCCCAGATTCGCGAAGAATTTTGGCCACTCGACGGACGACATCTGGTGAAAAGCGTCGTTAGACACTGCTTACGATGCATTCGCCAACAGCCCATACTTGAGCAGCAACAAATCGGGCAGTTACCATCATTGCGGATCACACCGAATCGACCGTTCGCGACCATCGGAGTGGACTATGCTGGGCCGATCTACCTACGACCGATCCACAAACGAGCAGAGCCCGCCAAAGCATACCTCTGCGTATTTGTTTGCTTTGCTACGAAGGCTGTTCACCTGGAACTAGTGGGTGATTTGACCACTGCTGGTTTCCTAGCATCACTTCGACGGTTTGCATCGCGCCGAGGACGTCCGTCCCATATCTACTCGGACAACGGTAAAAACTTCGAAGGCGCAGCCCGGGAGCTTAGTGAGCTATTCGAGATGTTCCATGATGAGGAGCAAAGCAACATCATCGTTTCGACTTGTGCTGATATGGGCATCACTTGGCACTTCAGTCCACCAAGGGCTCCACACTTTGGCGGATTGTGGGAAGCTGCAGTGAAGACCGCCAAAAGACACCTGTTTCGCCAGCTGGGCAGCACGAGACTGCCTTATGAAGGATACATCACTGTGCTGCACCAAATAGAGGCAGCAATGAATTCGCGTCCGCTGTTACCTATGTCGGACGACCCCAACGATTTAGCCGCTTTAACACCTGCACATTTTCTTATAGGCACATCCATGAACGCCATCCCCGAGCCGGACTATTCAAACCGAAAGACGTACACCCTGAGCGAGTGGCAGAAGTGGCAACTGCTCGTCCAGCGCTTCTGGAAACATTGGGCCAGCGAGTATCTACAAGAGATGCAAAGGGATACGATGAAGACCTGCAGCAATTCAGATTTCGCACCTGGCAGACTGGCAATCCTGATGGACGAGGCTCTTCCTACAACACAATGGCCACTTGCGCGGATAGTTGAGACACACCCCGGCACGGATAGTTTGACGCGTGTGGTAACATTAAGAACTGCAAAGGGAATTTCGGTTAGGCCAATCGCATCCAAACATATGAATTTTTAAGAATTTATGAAAAATCGACTAAGTCCGAGTTGCCTTTAAGTAGGGATGCTGTATTAAGATGGGAGATCAAGAAGTTCAAGATTCATCTCCTTGCAGCATCCCATGCATCTCCCAGCATCCTAACATATGTTTTTCTTAGAATTTATGAAAAATCGACTAAGTCCGAGATGCCTTTAAGTAGGGATGCTGTATTAAGATGGGAGATGAAGAAGATCAAGATTCATCTCCATGCAGCATCCCATTCATCTCGCAGCATCCTAACATATGTTTTTCTTAGAATTTATGAAAAATCGACTAAGTCCGAGATGCCATGAAGTAGGGATGCTGTATTAAGATGGGAGATGAAGAAGATCAAGATTCATCTCCATGCAGCATCCCATTCACTTCGCAGCATCCTAACATATGAATTTCTTAGAATTTATGAAAAATCGACTAAGTCCGAGATGCCTTTAAGTAGGGATGCTGTATTAAGATGGGATATGAAGAAGATCAAGATTCATCTCCATGCAGCATCCCATTCATCTCGCAGCATCCTAACATATGTTTTTCTTAGAATTTATGAAAAATCGACTAAGTCCGAGATGCCTTTAAGTAGGGATGCTGTATTGAGAAGGGAGATGAAGAAGATCAAGATTCATCTCCATGAAGCATCCCATTCATCTCGCAGCATCCTAACATATGTTTTTCTTATAATTTATGAAAAATCGACTAAGTCCGAGATGCCTTTAAGTAGGGATGCTGTATTGAGATGGGAGATGAAGAAGATCAAGATTCATCTCCATGCAGCATCCCATGCTTCTCGCAGCATTCAAACATATGAATTTTTAAGAATTTATGAAAAATCGACTAAGTCCGAGATGCCTTTAAGTAGGGATGCTGTATTAAGATAAGAGATGAAGAAGATCAAGATTCATCTCCATGCAGCATCTCATTCATCTCGCAGCATCCTAACATATGAATTTCTTAGAATTTATGAAAAATCGACTAAGTCCGAGATGCCTTTAAGTAAGGATGCTGTATTAAGATGGGAGATGAAGATGATCAAGATTGCATGAATCTATGCAGCATCCCATTCATCTCGCATCATCCTAACATATGTTTTTCTTAGAATTTATGAAAAATCGACTAAGTCCGAGATGCCTTTAAGTAGGGATGCTGTATTAAGATGGTAGATGAAGAAGATCAAGATTCATCTCCATGCAGCATCCCATTCATCTCCCAGCAACCGAACATATGAATTTCTTAGAATTTATGAAAAATCGACTTAGTTCGAGATGCCTTTAAGTAGGGATGCTGTATTAAGATGGGAGATGAAAAAGATCAAGATTCATCTCCATGCAGCATCCCATTCATCTCGAAGCATCCTAACAAATGAATTTCTGAGAATTTATGAAAAATCGACTAAGTCCGAGATGCCTTTAAGTAGGGATGCTGTATTGAGATGGGAGATGTAGAAGATCAAGATTCATCTCCATGCAGCATCCCATTCATCTCGCAGCATCCTAACATATGTTTTTCTTAGAATTTATGAAAAATCGACTAAGTCCGAGATGCCTTTAAGTAGGGATGCTGTATTAAGATGGGAGATGAAGAAGATCAAGATTCATCTCCATGCAGCATCCCATTCATCTTGAAGCATCCTAACATATGAATTTCTTAGAATTTATGAAAAATCGACTAAGTCCGAGATGCCTTTAAGTAGGGATGCTGTATTAAGATGGGAGATGAAGAAGATCAAGATTCATCTCCATGCAGCATCCCATTCATCTCGCAGCATCCTAACATATGTTTTTCTTAGAATTTATGAAAAATCGACTAAGTCCGAGAGTCCTTTAAGAAGGTATGCTGTATTAAGATGGGAGATGAAGAAGATCAGGATTCATCTCCATGCAGCATCCCATTCATCTCGCAGCATCCTTACATATGAATTTCTTAGAATTTATGAAAAATCGACTAAGTCCGAGATGCCTTTAAGTAGGGATGCTGTATTAAGATGGGAGATGTAGGAGATCAAGATGCATCTCCATGCAGCATCCCATTCATCTCCCAGCATCCTAACATATGAATTTCTATGAATTTATGAAAAATCGACTAAGTCCGAGATGCCTTTAAGTAGGGATGCTGTATTAAGATGGGAGATGAAGAAGATCAAGATTCATCTCCATGCAGCATCCCATTCATCTCGCAGCATCCTAACATATGAATTTCTAAGAATTTATGAAAAATTGACTAAGTCCGAGATGCCTTTAAGTAGGGATGCTGTATTGAGATGGGAGATGTAGGAGATCAAGATTCATCTCCATGCAGCATCCCATTCATCTCCCAGCATCCTAACATATGAATTTCTTAGAATTTATGAAAAATCGACTAAGTCCGAGATGCCTTTAAGTAGGGATGCTGTATTAAGATGGGAGATGAAGAAGATCAAGATTCATCTCCATGCAGCATCTGATTCATCTCGCAGCATCCTAACATATGAATTTCTTAGAATTTATGAAAATTCGACTAAGTCCGAGATGCCTTTAAGTAGGGATGCTGTATTAAGATGGGAGATGAAGAAGATCAAGATTCATCTCCATGCAGCATCCCATTCATCTCGCAGCATCCTAACATATGAATTTCTTAGAATTTATGAAAAATCGACTAAGTCCGAGATGCCTTTAAGTAGGGATGCTGTATTAAGATGGGAGATGGAGAAGATCAAGATTCATCTCCATGCAGCATCCCATTCATCTCGCAGCATCCTAACATATGTTTTTCTTAGAATTTATGAAAAATCGACTAAGTCCGAGATGCCTTGAAGTAGGGATGCTGTATTGAGATGGGAGATGTAGGAGATCAAGATTTATCTCCATGCAGCATCCCATTAATCTCCCAGAATCCTAACATATGAATTTCTTAGAATTTATGAAAAATCGACTAAGTCCGAGATGGCTTTAAGTAGGGATGCTGTATTGAGATGGGAGATGTAGGAGATCAAGATTCATCTCCATGCAGCATCCCATTCATCTCGCAGCATCCTAACATAAGTTTTTCTTAGAATTTATGAAAAAACGACTAAGTCCGAGATGCCTTTAAGTAGGGATGCTGTATTAAGATGGGAGATGGAGAAGATCAAGATTCATCTCCATGCAGCATCCCATTCATCTCGCAGCATCCTAACATAAGTTTTTCTTAGAATTTATGAAAAATCGACTAAGTCCGAGATGCCTTTAAGTAGCGATGCTGTATTAAGATGGGAGATGAACAAGATCAAAATTCATCTCCATGCAGCATCCCATTCATCTCGCAGCATCCTAACATATGTTTTTCTTAGAATTTATGAAAAATCGACTAAGTCCGAGATGCCTTGAAGTAGGGATGCTGTATTGAGATGGGAGATGTAGGAGATCAAGATTTATCTCCATGCAGCATCCCATTAATCTCCCAGAATCCTAACATATGAATTTCTTAGAATTTATGAAAAATCGACTAAGTCCGAGATGGCTTTAAGTAGGGATGCTGTATTGAGATGGGAGATGTAGGAGATCAAGATTCATCTCCATGCAGCATCCCATTCATCTCCCAGCATCCTAACATATGTTTTTCTTAGAATTTATGAAAAATCGACTAAGTCCGAGATGCCTTTAAGTAGGGACGCTGTATTAAGATGGGAGATGGAGAAGATCAAGATTCATCTCCATGCAGCATCCCATTCATCTCGCAGCATCCTAACATATGAATTTCTTAGAATTTATGAAAAATCGACTAAGTCCGAGATGCCTTTAAGTAGGGATGCTGTATTAAGATGGGAGATGGAGAAGATCAAGATTCATCTCCATGCAGCATCCCATTCATCTCGCAGCATCCTAACATATGTTTTTCTTAGAATTTATGAAAAATCGACTAAGTCAGAGATGCCTTTAAGTAGGGATGCTGTATTGAGATGGGAGATGAAGAAGATCAAGATTCATCTCCATTCAGCATCCCATTCATCTCGCAGCATCCTAACATATGTTTTTCTTAGAATTTATGAAAAATCGACTAAGTCCGAGATGCCTTTAAGTAGGGATGCTGTATTAAGATGGGAGATGAAGAAGATCAAGATTCATCTCCATGCAGCATCCCATTCATCTCCCAGCATCCCAACATATGTTTTTCTTAGAATTTATGAAAAATCGACTAAGTCAGAGATGCCTTTAAGTAAGGATGCTGTATTGAGATGGGAGATGTAGGAGATCAAGATTCATCTCCATGCTGCATCCCATTCATCTCGCTGCATCCAAACATATGTTTTTCTAAGAATTTATGGAAAATCGACTAAGTCCGAGAAGCCTTTAAGTAGGGATGCTGTATTAAGATGGGAGATGTAGGAGATCCAGATTCATCTCCATGCAGCATCCCATTTATCTCCCAGCATCCTAACATATGAATTTCTTAGAATTTATGAAAAATCGAATAAGTCCGAGAAGCCTTTACGTAGGGATGCTGTATTAAGATGGGAGATGTAGGAGATCAAGATTCATCTCCATGCAGCATCCCATTCATCTCGCAGCATCCTAACATATGAATTTCTTAGAATTTATGAAAAATCGACTAAGTCCGAGATGGCTTTAAGTAGGGATGCTGTATTAAGATGGGAGATGTAGGAGATCAAGATGCATCTCCATGCAGCATCCCATTTATCTTCCAGCATCCTAACATATGAATTTCTTAGAATTTATGAAAAATCGACTAAGTCCGAGATGGCTTTAAGTAGGGATGCTGTATTAAGATGGGAGATGTAGGAGATCCAGATTCATCTCCATGCAGCATCCCATTTATCTCCCAGCATCCTAACATATGAATTTCTTAGTATTTATGAAAAATCGAATAAGTCCGAGAAGCCTTTACGTAGGGATGCTGTATTAAGGTGGGAGATGTAGGAGATCAAGATTCATCTCCATGCAGCATCCCATTCATCTCGCAGCATCCTAACATATGAATTTCTTAGAATTTATGAAAAATCGACTAAGTCCGAGATGGCTTTAAGTAGGGATGCTGTATTAAGATGGGAGATGTAGGAGATCAAGATGCATCTCCATGCAGCATCCCATTTATCTTCCAGCATCCTAACATATGAATTTCTTAGAATTTATGAAAAATCGACTAAGTCCGAGATGGCTTTAAGTAGGGATGCTGTATTAAGATGGGAGATGGAGAAGATCAAGATTCATCTCCATGCAGCATCCCATTCATCTCCCAGCATCCTAACATATGAATTTCTTAGAATTTATGAAAAATCGAATAAGTCCGAGATGCCTTTAAGTAGGGATGCTGTATTAAGATGGGAGATGAAGAAGACCAAGATTCATCTCCATGCAGCATCCCATTCATCTCGCAGCATCCTAACATATGAATTTCTATGAATTTATGAAAAATCGACTAAGTCCGAGATGCCTTTAAGTAGGGATGCTGTATTGAGATGAGAGATGTAGGAGATCAAGATTCATCTCCATGCAGCATCCCATTCATCTCGCAGCATCCTAACATATGAATTTCTATGAATTTATGAAAAATCGACTAAGTCCGAGATGGCTTTAAGTAGGGATGCTGTATTAAGATGGGAGATGGAGAAGATCAAGATTCATCTCCATGCAGCATCCCATTCATCTCCCAGCATCCTAACATATGAATTTCTTAGAATTTATGAAAAATCGAATAAGTCCGAGATGCCTTTAAGTAGGGATGCTGTATTGAGATGGGAGATGAAGAAGATCAAGATTCATCTCCATGCAGCATCCCATTCATCTCGCAGCATCCTAACATATGAATTTCTATGAATTTATGAAAAATCGACTAAGTCCGAGATGGCTTTAAGTATTGATGCTGTATTAAGATGGGAGATGTAGGAGATCAAGATGCATCTCCATGCAGCATCCCATTTATCTTCCAGCATCCTAACATATGAATTTCTTAGAATTTATGAAAAATCGACTAAGTCCGAGATGGCTTTAAGTAGGGATGCTGTATTAAGATGGGAGATGGAGAAGATCAAGATTCATCTCCATGCAGCATCCCATTCATCTCCCAGCATCCTAACATATGAATTTCTTAGAATTTATGAAAAATCGAATAAGTCCGAGATGCCTTTAAGTAGGGATGCTGTATTAAGATGGGAGATGAAGAAGACCAAGATTCATCTCCATGCAGCATCTCATTCATCTCGCAGCATCCTTACATATGTTTTTCTTAGAATTTATGAAAAATCGACTAAGTCCGAGATGCCTTTAAGTAGGGATGTTGTATTGAGATGGGAGATGAAGAAGATCAAGATTCATCTTCGCGCAGCATCCCACTCATCTCCCAGCATCCTAACATATATTTTTCTTAGGATTAATGAAAAATCGACTAAGTCCGAGATGCCTTCAAGTAGGGATGCTGTATTAAGATAGGAGATGAAGAAGATCAAGGTTCATCTCCATGCAGCATCCCATTCATCTCCCAGCATCCCAACATATGTTTTTCTTAGAATTTATGAAAAATCGACTAAGTCAGAGATGCCTTTAAGTAGGGATGCTGTATTAAGATGGGAGATGAAGAAGATCAAGATTCATCTCCATGCAGCATCCCATTCATCTCCCAGCATCCTAACATATGTTTTTCTTAGAATTTATGAAAAATCGACTAAGTCCGAGATGCCTTTAAGTAGGGATGCTGTATTGAGATGGGAGATGTAGGAGATCAAGGTTCATCTCCATGCAGCATCTCATTTATCTCGCAGCATCCTAACATATGAATTTCTAAGAATTTATGAAAAATCGACTAAGTCCGAGATGCCTTTAAGTAGGGATGCTGTATTGAGATGGGAGATGTAGGAGATCAAGATTCATCTCCATGCAGCATCCCATTCATCTCCCAGCATCCTAACATATGTTTTTCTTAGAATATCTGAAAAATCGACTAAGTCCGAGATGCCTTTCAGTAGGGATGCTGTAGTGAGATGGGAGATGTTGGAGATCAAGATTCATCTCCATGCAGCATCCCATTCATCTCCCAGCATCCCAACATATGTTTTTCTTAGAATTTATGAAAAATCGACTAAGTCCGAGATGCCTTTAAGTAGGGACGATGTATTGAGATGGGAGATGAAGAAGATCAAGATTCATCTCCATGCAGCATCCCATTCATCTCCCAGCATCCTAACATATGTTTTTCTTAGAATTTATGGAAAATCGACTAAGTCCGAGATGCCTTTAAGTAGGGATGCTGTATTAAGATGGGAGATGAAGAAGATCAAGATTCATCTCCATGCAGCATCTCATTCATCTCGCAGCATCCTAACATATGAATTTCTATGAATTTATGAAAAATCGACTAAGTCCGAGATGCCTTTAAGTAGGGATGCTGTATTGAGATGGGAGATGTAGGAGATCAAGGTCCATCTCCATGCAGCATCCCATTCATCTCGCAGCATCCTAACATATGAATTTCTTAGAATTTATGAAAAATCGACTAAGTCCAAGATGCCTTTAAGTAGGGATGCTGTATTAAGATGGGAGATGAAGAAAATCAAGATTCATCTCCATGCAGCATCCCATTCATCTCGCAGCATCCTTACATATGTTTTTCTTAGAATTTATGGAAAATCGACTAAGTCCGAGATGCCTTTAAGTAGGGATGCTGTATTAAGATGGGAGATGAAGAAGATCAAGATTCATCTCCATGCAGCATCCCATTCATCTCGCAGCATCCTTACATATGTTTTTCTTAGAATTTATGAAAAATCGACTAAGTCCGAGATGCCTTTAAGTAGGGATGCTGTATTGAGATGGGAGATGTAGGAGATCAAGATTCATCTCCATGCAGCATCATATTCATCTCGCAGCATCCTAACATATGAATTTCTTAGAATTTATGAAAAATCGACTAAGTCCGAGATGCCTTTAAGTAGGGATGCTGTATCGAGATGAGAGATGAAGAAGATCAAGATTAATCTCCATGCAGCATCCCATTCATCTCGCAGCATACAAACATATGTTTTTCTTAGAATTTATGAAAAATTGACTAAGTCCGAGATGCATTTAAGTAGGAATGCTGTATTAAGATGGGAGATGAAGAAGATCAAGATTCATCTCCATGCAGCATCCCATTCATCTCGCAGCATCCTAACATATGAATTTCTGAGAATTTATGAAAAATCGACTAAGTCCGAGATTCCTTTAAGTAGGGATGCTGTATTAAGATGGAAGATGAAGAAGAGCAAGATTCATCTCCATGCAGCATCCCATTCATCTCCCAGCATCCTTACATATGTTTTTCTTAGAATTTATGAAAAATCGACTAAGTCCGAGATGCCTTTAAGTAGGGATGCTGTATTAAGATGGGAGATGAAGAAGGTCAAGATTCATCTCCATGCAGCATCCCATTCATCTCGCAGCATACAAACATATGTTTTTCTTAGAATTTATGAAAAATTGACTAAGTCCGAGATGCATTTAAGTAGGAATGCTGTATTAAGATGGGAGATGAAGAAGATCAAGATTCATCTCCATGCAGCATCCCATTCATCTCGCAGCATCCTAACATATGAATTTCTGAGAATTTATGAAAAATCGACTAAGTCCGAGATTCCTTTAAGTAGGGATGCTGTATTAAGATGGAAGATGAAGAAGAGCAAGATTCATCTCCATGCAGCATCCCATTCATCTCGCAGCATCCTAACATATGAATTTCTATGAATTTATGAAAAATCGACTAAGTCCGAGATGCCTTTAAGTAGGGATGCTGTATTCAGACGGGAATTGAAGAAGATCAAGATTCATCTCCATGCAGCATCCCATGCATCTCGCAGCATCCTAACATATGTTTTTCTAAGAATTTATGAAAAATCGACTAAGTCCGAGATGCCTTTAAGTAGGGATGCTGTATTAAGATGGGAGATGAAGAAGATCAAGATTCATCTCCATGCAGCATCCCATTCATCTCGCAGCATCCTAACATATGTTTTTCTGAGAATTTATGAAAAATCGACTAAGTCCGAGATGCCTTTAAGTAGGGATGCTGTATTGAGATGGGAGATGTAGGAGATCAAGATTCATCTCCATGCAGCATCCCATTCATCTCGCAGCATCCTAACATATGTTTTTCTTAGAATTTATTAAAAATCGACTAAGTCCGAGATGCCTTTAAGTAGGGATGCTGTATTAAGATGGGAGATGAAGAAGATCAAGATTCATCTCCATGCAGCATCCCATGCATCTCGCAGCATCCTAACATATGTTTTTCTTAGAATTTATGAAAAATCGACTAAGTCCGAGATGCCTTTAAGTAGGGATGCTGTATTGAGATGGGAGATGAAGAAGATCAAGATTCACCTCCATGCAGCATACCATTCATCTCGCAGCATCCTAACATATGTTTTTCTAAGAATTTATGAAAAATCGACTAAGTCCGAGATGCCTTTAAGTAGGGATACTGTATTGAGATGGGAGATGAAGAAGATCAAGATTCATCTCCATGCAGCATCTCATTCATCTCGCAGCATCCTAACATATGTTTTTCTTAGAATTTATGAAAAATCGACTAAGTCCGAGATGCCTTTAAGTAGGGATGCTGTATTAAGATGGGAGATGAAGAAGATCAAGGTTCATCTCCATGCAGCATCCAATTCAACTCGCAGCATCCTAACATATGTTTTTCTTAGAATTTATTAAAAATCGACTAAGTCCGAGATGCCTTTCAGAATGGATGCTGTATTAAGATGGGAGATGAAAAAGATCAAGATTCATCTCCATGCAGCATCCCATTCATCTCATAGCATGCTAACATATGTTTTTCTTAGAATTTATGAACAATCGACTAAGTCCGAGATGCCTTTAAGTAGAGATGCTGTATTAAGATGGGAGATGAAGAAGATCAAGGTTCATCTCCATGCAGCATCCCATTCATCTCGCAGCATCCTAACATATGTTT